>NC_133108.1:12722477-13022477 GCF_022965805.1 Primulina eburnea
TGAAACTAGTACACTAAGAAGTCTTCTGCTACACCCGGCATCACCACGCTATCAACTCTCTCGTCCTCGTCGTGACCCTGATCCTGCCCCACCTGTTGCCATGCACACATACAGACACGACAACAGCCGGATAACTCCGGTGAGAACATATCCCAGTATAAAACATGGATGTATGCAATGTCATAATCATGTACAAATGCATAGCATAAATAAGTAACATGAATGTAAATCTAAACATGTATAAGAATACAAATCTGTATTCAACATTTAAATCTTGACTCGACTCTTTTCTAATCTAGGGATCCCGGTGTGAATAAGACGGTCTGTCACCTACCCAACCACTCGGGGCAACGGTACGTCTTATTCCTAGACTTCGGTCAACTCTGTATCGAGGGTCTACACATATAGCAAATCTGCTCCTATGCGTCGATACACCGAAACGTCTAGTTTTGGCAAGTCTGCCAATCTCTCCTATCTCAGGACTCGAATATAAATCAATAAACAAGGCATTACATAATCAATGTAATAACAATCTAGTATGTGATTTAGGGAAACTCGTATCAAATCTGAATCGAGTTGTGCAATCCCAAGATCACATGAATTATACCTTTCTTGTCGCACTGTCTGTCGAGATCTCGAATCAAATGTCAAACCTGTCACCTCAAATCTGAAACGGCAATGTGTAGACACCCAATATCAATCTCTAACTCAAAGCAACATATATGCCAATCAATAATAAATCTCGGTACAAATCTACGGCATAACAGCGTATTCTCGCAATACCGATCAACTCAATCTCAACAAACAATATATACCATAGCCACAACTCATAATCTTCATAATATACTCATCAAAACACAATAAACATGCTCAATTCTTCCAATCAATATCGATATACATGCTGGAAATTCGCAAGGCTCGTATACGGTGTCCGAAAATCGATCTGATAAAAAATATACGATGCTCTATATATCAAGAACATATATTCGCAACAAAATCATAAGTTCCCCAACATCCAAAATCTGAATCATGCTGGATTATATCAAACTTACGTCACTTTGTAGCCGTCAATGCAAGGAACACAAATCTTACCTCGGAATTAAAATCGGATGAACAACTCTTGCATAATATAGTTTCTAGGCTATGAAAATTTGAGGATTCTTGAAGAGGGACTCTCGATTCTGCTGATGAAGAAATGAAGAGATGAAGTGTCAATACAACATATATATAGCATGCCATGTGTCAAGTAGAGAAACAAAGGTGGCACTTCGCATGCAGCACCGCGGGTGCGCTCCTCTTGCACCGCGGGTGCGCTGTGCTCACGGCGAGTTCATCCAAAAATGTAGTACCTAGACCGCGGGTGCGATCCTTACATGACCGCGGGTGCGGTCTCACACCGCGGGTGCGGTCACGCTAACACCGCGGGTGCGGTGTCTGTTCGCAAAATTCCACAAATTTCTGTCACCTACACCGCGGGGGCGGTAGTCTAAGCACCGCAGGTGCAGTGTGGCTTCGGCCATGCTTCAAAATTCTCATTTAAATGTCATGTATTCTTACCTCTATGAGTCTAGCATCAATGGAAACTGATAATTCTCGAGCCTTACAAAAATTCTTGCTTGAATTTAAAATTTTTGACTTCCGTTGCGCTTCCGGCCACCGTAACCGGTCCGCTTTCACTAGGCCCGTGTTTAGCTTACACGCTCCATTAGTTTTGGGGCGATTGATCATCCTTGTTTCTTTACTGTTTATAATATATGCATGATATGTTATAAATAATGAGTATGTGCGTTATTATTATGATAATAACAAAGTTGCATGAATCCGGCAAACATACGATCAAACATGGCGAGCTTTTAAATAAATTAATGATGAGACCTTTCTAAATTAAAAAACCCTCATTTTGAATAAGATTCAAAATTAATATCAAGCCCGAAAAGGGGAATTATAAATTTGTTTATAATTTCCTTGTCTTCCATCGACAATGGGTGCATGATGAACGCTACCCGTACTCGGGGCTCGGCTCATATTATTGGGGGAGCTTTGGGTGCCGGAAAGCTGTGACATCCATTGACATGGTTATGTGAACTACGTGGAACTCCCATGATTTCAGCTCATATTATTGGGGAACTCATGGCGACCGTCCATTAAGGTTCAACATTGATGGGTAAGGCTTGACACGTGAAGATGAACGACGTCATATTATTGGGTCCTAATCAATCGTGAGACAAAAGTTTACGTAGAGGGTTGCATTGTGATGCAATTGGAAACTACCTTTTAGGAATTATGATTGGCTGATATTATTCGGGATCATAATTCGCTATTTGGACCTTACGTGCCTACTGAGGAAAGGAGTTTCCCGTTTTCACTAGAGGGTAGTGAAAGATGTCAAAACAGTGGGAGTAAAAATTTATAAAGTAAAAGTCCATACTTTATATCTGTAATACTCGACAAACATATATTAACTGGACCTAATTACCTCACTTGGCTAAGAAACCTGAAAATCGTCTTGAATTCGGAAAGGTAGCATATACACTGACTGAGTCGCCCTCTGTTGAGGCTCCGACTAACTGCACTCCTGAGGAATTGCAAACTTACAAGGAATGGTGTGACCATGACTTGATAGCCAGGTGTTATATGCTGACTTCTATGAATGATGAGCTGCAGAGGCGTTTTGAGGATGCAAAGAGTGCTGCTGACATTCATATGCACCTCAAAGAGCTCTTCGGTGAGCAGATTCGGCCTCTTAGGCATGCTAGCGTCAAGGAGCTGATCACTTTGCGCATGCGAGATGGGGCCTCGGTCCATGAGCATGGCCTAAAGATGATCGGCTCGTGGAAAAGCTCGTTGGCATGGATCTGATCTTGCCTTCGGAGTTGACCACCGACGTGTTGCTGTTATCATTGTCTAGCTCATTTGATCCTTTTGTGGTTAACTTCAACATGAACAAGATGGAGCCGACCCTTGAGGAGTTGGTGAA
Source organism: Primulina eburnea (assembly GCF_022965805.1). Lineage (NCBI taxonomy): Eukaryota > Viridiplantae > Streptophyta > Magnoliopsida > Lamiales > Gesneriaceae > Primulina > Primulina eburnea. The sequence continues at coordinate 12,725,455 of NC_133108.1, forward strand.
TATGCTTGTTACGTTTGATCAACCATCAAGAAAGAGAAGTTAGTTCTTTATGTGGGTTCTTCATCTGGTACGAAGATTGATCCACATGGGAAGGGAAAGAAGCGTTCTTTCCAACGTCCCAAGAAGAAACGTGCCCTTGTTGAGGAAATCTCCGAATCCCGTTGTGGCAGCCATACCAGTTAAGGCTGACAAGACTAGTGATGAATGTCATCACTGCAAGAATCCTGGACATTGGAGGCGTAACTGCAGAGAATATCTTGCCCAGAAAGTTCTGGAATGGTATGTTCTACATTGAAGTAAACATTTCAATTAACTCTACTTCTTGGGTATTGGATACCAAATGTTGAGAACATCTCTGTAATGTGTTGCATGTGATGGGAAGAAGTAAGAGGATTTGAGAAGGTGAGACCTTCTTGGGGATGGGCTATGGAGCAAAAGTTTCTGCCAAGACCTTAAGAAATATTTACTTATTGTTGAACAATAATTTTAAGTTAATTTTAAGAGATGTTTTGTTTGTACCTTTTTGGTGAAAAAAAAACATTGTTTCCATTTCTATTGTGTAGATTGATGGATTTTCTTGTTATTTAGCAAAGGTGTTTGCAATTACAGAAGAATGTTTAAATGGTATTGAGTAAATGAAAAAAATCTATAAATTAAAAATTAAAAAGAATATTACTAAATGTCCAATCAAAAGGTATAACACCATATGATATATGGATGAGTAAGAATAATATATTATTATATTAGTTGTTGGGTGGGCGGTTGTGGGGGGTTGGTGGGGGGGGGGTTTCGGTGTGTGGTGTTTGTTGTGTGGCCGGGGGTGTGGGGTGTGCGGGGGGTTGGTGGGTTGGTGGTGGTGGGTGGGGTGTTGGTGGGTGGGGTTGGGGGTGTGTGTGGGGTGGGGGTGGGTTTTGGGGGGGTTGTGGGGGGGTGGGTGTTTGGGGGGGGGGGGTTTTTGTGGGTTGGTGGGGGTTCGGGTTTGGGGGTTTGGTTGTTGTGGGTGGGGGGGGTGGGGTGTTGGGGTTGTTGGGTTGGTGGTTGTTGGTTGTTTGGGGGTGTGGTTTGTGGGGGTTGTTGGTTTGGGTGTTTGTGTGGGTGGTGGGGGGGTTTTGTGTGGGATTTTGGGGGGTGTGGGGGGGTGGTGGTGTTGGGTGGTGGTTGGGGTGCTGGGGTTGCTGGGGGTGTGGTGTTGTGGGGGTGGGGGGTTGTGAGGGGGGTGTTGTGTTGTTGGGGGGGGGGATGGGTTGGGGTGTTTGGTGTGTGGGATGTGGGTGTTTGTGTGGGGTTGGTGGGGTGTGGGTGGGGGGGTGGGGTGTTTGGGTGTTGGTGGGGGTGGTTGGTTGTGGGGGGTTGTGTGTTTGTGGTTTGGGGTGGGTTGGGGTTGTGTGGTGGGGTGGGGGGGTTGTTGTGCGGGGTGGGTGGTGGGGGTGGTGGGTATGGGGGGGGGGGTGGGGTGTTTGGGGGGTTGGGGGGGGGGTCGGGTTGGGTGGGCTTGGCGGGGGGGTTGGTGGTGGGGGTTGTGGGGGGTGGCTGTTGGTGGGTTTGGGTTGGTGTGTTGTGTGGGGTGGGGGGGGGGTGGGGGGTTTGGTCTTTGGGTCTGGCTGGGGGGGTGGGGGTTTGGTGGGGGTTGGGGGGGGTGGGTGGGTGTTTTTTTGGGTGGTTTGGTCGGGGGGGGGTGGTTTTTGGGGGGGGGGGGGGTTTTGTGGGTTTGTTTTGGGGGTTTCTGGGTTGTGTTTGTTTGGGGGGTGGTGGGTGGTTTGGTTGGGGGTTTGGTTTGTGGTTTGGGTTGTTGGGTTGGGGGTTGGGGGTGGGGTTGGTGTGGTGGGGTGGGGTTGGGTGGGGGTGTTGTGGGTGGTTGGGTGGGGGGGGGTGTTGGTGTGGGGAATGGTGTGGGTTGGTGGGGGGTGGGTGTTGTTTGGGTTTGGGGGCGTCGGGGGGGGGTTGGTTTGTGGGTGGGGTGGTGGGGGGTTGTTGGGGTTTCTGTGTTGGTGGTTGGTGGGGTGTGTTTGGTTGGTTGGGTTGGTTGGGTTTGGTGTGTGGTGGGGGTGGGTGGGGGGTTGGTGGGGTGGGGGTGGTGTGGTTGTGGGGTGGTTGGGTTGTGTGGGGGTGGGGTGGGGGGGTGGGGGGTGGGGTGGTGGGTGGTGGTTGTGGGATGTGGGTGGGGGGGGGGTGTTGTGTGTGGTGGTGGGGGTGGTTGGGGTGTGTGGGGGTGTGTTGGTTTGTGGGGGGGTTTGGTGTGGTTGGTGTTGTGTGGTGTGGTGGTGGCTGGGGTGTGGGGGGTGGGGGTGGGGTTGGGTGGGTTGGTTGGGTTTTTTGTTTTGGGTGTGTGGGGGGGGGTGGGGGTGGGGTGTTGGGGTGTTGGGGGGGGGGGGTGGGGTGTTGGGTTTGGGGGGTGTTGGGTTGGTTGGGTGGGTGGGGTTTGGGTGGGTTGTTGTTGGGGGTGGTGGGGTGTGGGTTGTGGGTTGAGGGGTGTGGGTTGGTTGGGTTTGTTGTGTGTTGGGGTGTGGTGTTTTGGGGTTTGGTGGGTTGGGGGGGGGGTGGGTTGGGTGTTGGGGTGGTTGTGTGGGGGGGGTGGGGTGGGGGTGGTTGGGGGGGGGGTGTGGGTTGTTGGTTTGGTGTTGGGGTGGGTTGTGGGGTTGGTTGGGTGTTGGTTTGGGGGTGTGGGGTTGGGGGGTGGTTTGTGGGTTGGTGGGGGGGGTGGGTGGTGGCGTTTTGGTGGGTGTTGGGGTTTGTGTGTGGGTTTGGGGTGGTGTGTGGTGGGGTTGGGTTTGTTGTGTGGGGGTTGTTGTGGGTTGGGGTGTTGTGGGTGGGGGTTGGGGGGTGGGGGGGGGGGGGGGGTGGGGGTGGTGTGGGTGTGGTGGGTTGGGTGGGGGTGTGTGGGGGGTTGGTTGTTGGGGGTGGGGCTTGGGGGGGGGGGGGGTGTGGGGTTTTGTGGGTGTGGGGGGGTGTGGTTTGTTTGTTGGGGGGGGGTGGTGGGGGGGGTTGGGTTGGGGGTTGGGGGTTGTTTTGTGTGTTTGGTTTTGTTGGGTGGTGTTTGTGGCGCTGGTGGTGGTGGGGGGTTTGAGATATTGGGATGTGGGCTATTCTGTTTTTAGCAGGTTTGTTGCCTTTCAAGATGAATTTTTTGTGGTACCTATTCTAGTTGGTGGGTATCTAAGTATCTTCTCTTAGGAATATGGGAGTGCCCTGCTTATTAAAGCAGGTAGTGGGAGATAAATTGGATAGTTGATCCATTTTATGTTACTTTGTGGGATATCCAAGGAATTCGGTTGGATATTATTTCTATCATCCCCAAGAAACAAAAGTGTTTGTTTCTAGGAATGCAACCTTTTTGAAAAAGGAGTTTCTATTGGATAGAAAAAGGGAGATGATAGAACTCGAAGAGGTTCGAGAGACACCCACAATTGTAGAACCCACACCCGAAGAGCCAAAAGAGGAGATACAAGCTCCTAGAAGATCCGAGAGAGTCTCAAGACCACCTGTGAGGTATGGTCTGCTTCTTGAAGAGGGCCATGATGAGCCTAACCATGGATGTGATCCAAGGACCTTCAAGGAAGCGTTATCTGATGCCGATTCATCCAAATGGCTTGAAGCTATGGAATCTGAGATGAATTCCATGCATTCCAACCAAGTGTGGGATCTTATAGATCCACCTGAGGGAACGGTTCTCATAGGGACTTGGGGCGGATGGGAAGGTATTGACCTTCAAGGCGCGATTGGTGGCAAAAGGATATACTCAAATACAAGGAGTTGACTTTGAGGAAACCTTTTGACCAGTTGCAATGTTCAAGTCTATAAGGATATTGCCAGCCATAGCTGCATGGTATGACTATGAGATATGGCAGATGGATGTCAAGACAGCCTTTCTTAATAGAGATATTAAGGAAGAGATTTACATGTCTCAAACCTGGAGGGTTTACATCTATCGGAAGTGAGCATATGGTATGCAAACTTCAAAGATAGCAGCATCGCTTACATGATTCCCTAGGTATCAAATGATAGTGCCTGCAAGAACCATTCAATTATGGTTAGCGTACAGTACGGTCCCTTCAACTAATATATCCCGACCGATTCGACAACCATTGGTTTATCGAGAGTTGTCAATGAATCGATACTATGTGTCATGTCGCAGTTGCATCGATGGTGTAATATATGAAACCCCTTTCAGAATTACCACCATACTCTGGCCAGAGATTTCAACCTACTAACACATGATAACACATAGGATATCCATACCCGAAGGTAAGCGGTGAATCCCCGACTACAATGCATCGACTCCTATATGTTTCGACATGACACCCAACCTTGCCACCTGATGACCCCATAAGAGTCGGTAAACAAGTCAAAGTGAAATGCTAGCACATAGAGTCTCAATGTTGTCCCGGGTCATAAGGACTAATGGTGTATAACCATAAACTAGGACGTTTCCACTCGATAAGTGAGAATCACTTGGAAAGTCCTTTAATGGAGGGTTGTTCAGTGCACTCTACCAGGAGCACCTATCTGCATGCTCGGACATCACAATGTCCCCTACCAATGAAACATGGTACTCACATCGCAGATACTAGTCTCTAACTCGAGCGGCCTATATCCTTCTTAGTGGCGGCTGAATCGACTAGGAACCGTTGAGAATATACAGCATTACAAATATGAGTTTCATGATACCCATCATATGAGCATCTCAAATTCTTTCTACCATTTGTATATTCAAGGGCTTTATCTATGCAACTAGCATGGGTATACAGATAAAGATGTGCCAAAATAATAATATCAAATATTACTAAAATTAAGATTGCTTATACATAGAGTTTCATTGTGAACACTCGGCCAACACTTGGCTCGACGGGCACCTACTCTAACAGTAACTTGTTAGGAATCACCTATTCCAGGCTCACCACTTTCTCATTAAACCCAATCATATGTACACCACGCTCATGGATCAAAGCCCCATCTTGCATTAGTGTAGTCATGAGCTTTTAAAAGTGGTGTGCATCACTGTACTAGTTTCATGCACCATGCAACTCTTGCATGTGTATTCGAATGTCAACAGCATTCAACATTTTCTCAAACTGTCCCTACAGTTCATTTGACATAAAAGCGAGCATGTTACACTTTAGCTTGCATATTGTGGTCCTACCATCTTGCATGCTTTGTCAATTCAACAGGACTGACATTAGTGTGCATGCCATTTTCTCCGAATTCAGAACAATTTTCCCAACCAGTCTTGAAAATTAGATTCGGTTAGCTTGTTAATAACAAAAATGGATTTTGTGACGAAATCGAAAAATATACTGATATGGAAACAGAATAATTGTTGCTGATTATTTTAAAATAATTTTAAGATATAAAATATGGATTTTTATTTATAAATTACCCTCCCAATATTTTGACATTTCCACCAACCTCTGATGAAAAAGGGAAATCGTATTTCCTTAGTAGGCACGTAGAGTCCAATTAGCCAATTATAATTCCGAATAATATCAGCCAATTATAATTTCTAAAAGGTAGAGTCCAATTGCATCCCTATGCAACCTCTGCGTGTTTTGCCTCACGTTTAATAAGGACCCAATAATATGACGTCGTTTATTTTCGCGTGTCAAACCAACCCCTCAATATTGAATTGTAGTAGACGGTCGCCATGAGTTCCCCCAATAATATGAGCCGAAGTCATGGGAGTTCCACTCAATTCACATCATATGTCCGGTGGAAGTCACAGCTTTCCGGCGTACAGGCCTCCCCAATAATATGAGCCAGACACTGTCCGCAGGTAGCGATCAACATGCAACCACGGTTGATGGAAGGCAAGGAAAAATTAAACTCCTTTAATTTTTACTTTTTCGGTTTGATATAAATTTTGAATCTTATTCAAAATGAGGGATTTTAATTTTAAAATTGTCTCATCATTTTAATTTTAAAAATCGCGTGCCACGAGTTTGTATGTTTGCCGGATTCATGCAACTATATTATCTAATAATATACATGCATGCATACTACTATATATCGCATATATCATAATATGACATTCAACAATAAAATAAGGATGATCGATCGCCAACACTATTAGATCCATGTGAGCCATACATGGATCCAGGTCCAAACCTAGGTGAATGCAGGGATGCAAATGCAACTTATTACAAAAGCTTCCAATATTTTACATGTCTTCGTCTTGATCATCGGGCCCACCATCTTCCAGTCTTGATCTCCCACTATTTCTAATTATTACATTTGAATAGCCATGGCACATAAGGGATACATCTCACGGGCGTGGGAACGGTCCATAAACCAGACCCACTTTAATAATATCAAATATTATAAAAATGAATAAAAAAACAATAAAATATCCTAACATACACCTAACACATTGGTCAAGGCTCTCGATCATCCTTCATGCATTTAATATCAAATATTAACATCAATTTAATTAAACAATTTAATTAATTGTTAAATCATATATCTAATAATTTATCACAAACCACCACAATTATTAAAGAATTTAATAAATTAAATAAACCCCTTTATTTAATTTCCAATTAAATCAATAATAATTGATTTCTTGTAAAAAAACTCATTTTTACCATAAATAATTAAAATCATATTCTAATCATTTATTTCACAAGAAAATTATTAATTTTGAAAAAAATTAATTTCCAAAATAAAAATTGAACCAATTTTCAAAAATATCAATTTTACCCAAAAATTTGAAAAATCAGAAAATCGCACCTTAAGCCCAAACAATTCAAGCCCATTATTCAGCACGCTTCCCGAGACGCTCCCGGGCAGCCGCCCGCCCACGCGTCGGACGCCTGCGCTAGCGCGGTGCGCGCAGGCGTCCGGCGCCTGCGCGCACGCTGCGCGCTGCCGTGCGCGGCCCTGCACGCAGGGACTGCCCGGAACAGTTCCGGGCAGATTTAATTTTTTTTTTTTTGTTTTCTGGAAAAATAAAATTTTCTTGGTGCTAAATTTTCTGAAAAATTTTCTTGTGTGGTTAGAAATAAATTATTCTATATGATTTAAAAACATAAGTTATAGAGATCCTGGCTTTGATACCACTGTTGGATCCCGGTTTTCTACAAGCCCAAACGCAGCGGAAGTTTAAAATTTTTATTTATTTTGACAATCAAAATATGTTTGGACGCTCGTATAATTTTATCATAAACATTCATAGAGTGTAAAGAATGTTATACCTTTGGTGAATAAATCACTTGACTCCAACTACTCCGGTATTAGCGGACGTAGCTCTTGTTGTAAATCACTACGAACGTTTTTCGATCTCCGAATCAGGTCCACGACTAGAAGATTTGTTCCTCTTCCAAATTGCACTAAAAATATTGGAAGAGATTTAACGTAGGAGATAGAACACTAAAACCCGGCACAACCCTCAAACCTTTTGAGTGTCCTAATTTTAGAAAGATTTTCGAGAGAGGCTTTTTTTGAAAAATGAAGAGCCGAAAATATTGTCCCTTTTTTAATATCTTGAAGCTCACGAAGCAATCTCTTTTAAATATATTGAGAATAATGAAATCTTAATCCTTTTAATTATCATTTACTCAATTAATTAAATTAATTAAGTAAACTAAATATTTGAAGGATTATGGTTGTGATTCTCTCAAAATCTCACAATCAAAATTAGTGGAGGCTATGATTTTAGGTCAAAATTTTTAAAATAAAATTTCATGACCTAATTACTATAATTAACATTAATGGACTTGATTAATTAATTGGGCTAGTCCAACTAGTTTAATTAATTAATCAAAGTCCATTAAAAACTTTAATTATTTAGTATGTTGTACTTATACTCCTACAAGCCCATTAAACATACTTCCCACTATATTTAATTTATTAATTAATCAACTCAACTCTTGAGCTTAATAAATTAAATACATTATAAATTCAACATTTGAATTCATTATTTAAATTGCAAATTCAACTCCTTGAATTTTTATCACCTCCAAAATTTAATATTTAATAAACCCAACATTTGAGTTTAATAAATTAAATTCTCAAATTTTATAAATTCAACTCCTTGAATTTATTCTCTCAAAATTTAATTATCATAAATTCAACTCCTTGAATTTACTATATTATAATATAAATTCAACTCCTTGAATTTAATATCTCATAATATAAATTCAACTCCTTGAATTTATTCTCTCAACGGGAACAAATGATCCAGTGCTTGTGTGACCCTCAATGGTTCAGGGATACAGCTTGCCGTGGGGCTCACAACTCTTTGTGATTCAAGACGTAATCCTTTATTCGGGCTTACCCTAGTTAGCCCCATTCTTTTCATCAACACCTTGATCAAGAATGTCAGAACTCATTTCTGATTGCACCCATCGGATCATGGTAAGAGCGTCTAGTAGCATCGCCCCATGATCCCCTAGGTATCACTGATAGTGCCTGCAAGAACCAGTCGATTATGATTAACGTACAGTACGGTCCCTTCACCTCATATATCCCGATCGAATCTGCAACCATTGGTTCATCGAGGGTTGCATATTAATTCGATAACTATGTGATAACTATAATAGTGGCATCGCGTGTACTATTTGGAGAACTCCTTCTCCAACATACATCTCGTACTCTGGCCAGAGATTCCATGCACTATTATTTCATTAGATCACATAGGATATCCACACCCGTAGGTGAGCGGTGAATCCCCGTCTACAATGCACTGTGTGGGGACCCGGACGCTAATCAAGTTCTTAATCATCATTGGGACTAATTAATCAATTAAAAAAGGGTCTAAAATGTTTTTTTTTAAAATGCGGAACGTAGTGACATACAACATATATACATATCAGTATATAAAATACAAATCCTGTATTTCAACATTTATTCAAACTAGGGTTTAAAACTAAAGTCAAGTGTATCAACCCTACATCTAGTCCAAGTCCGGTGCCACCACTCTAATCACGATCTATCTCTTCATCTCTTCGACCCTGGACCTGTCGCACCTGTTGTCAAGTACACATACAGACAAGACAACAGCCGGATATACCGGTGAGAATATAATCCCCAGTATAAATCAATGAAACATGCAATCATATAAACAATATAAAGCATGTAATCAGGTAACATGAATATGTATCATAATCCGAAACATAAACAATACTCGTAGCTACATCATTTAAGACTAGACTCAATCCTAGTCTAGGGATCCCGGTTTCCAGATATGGTATTCCTATATCGAATTCCGTAATAGAAGAATTCCAACCCCTTTACTCGATATAACCAAATATGGTGTTCCTATATCGAATTCCGTAATGGATTCCATTACTCGATATAACCATACATCCAGTGTCCTGACCTATCCGTCATGGACTGTAGCTCTATCGCTAGCATCCTATCTTGTGACATCGTGCAATGTGCCGTGGCGATACCACCACTATCCGGCACGATGTGTCACAAGACAGTTCGACTAATACCTGTCATCTAAATATCAAGAGCACAAGTATATTAATCAAATAAATGCAAATATCAATGCAATAAATAAAGTATGTGATTTAGGGAAACCCAAGTCCAAGCCGACTCAAGTCCATCTCCCAATACCACATTGACTTATACCTTTCTTTGCAGTCTCGGTTTCCTGCTCAGTCGAAGTCCTGAATTCACAGTCTGTCTGGTAATGACAATATGAATAATCTTATGTCAATATACCACTCGAATCAATAACAATCTGATAATTCTTGATTTAATTCAAAATCAACAGTATAACGGTACAATTCCACTATCCCCGTCAATACAACATCACCAGATAATAGTTACAATCCATAACCCATATCCAGTACAATCCATAATCCAATCATAATTCAAATCTGTCCGGTATACATCAATATACCTCCAAAACTTCATAACAATTCCATAATCAGTCTATTTCTTAATCTGACTTCGATTCTATGATGTCTACTATGTCAAGAACAACATATATGAGTTTCATTCAATTCTGACAATAGCATAATTTCAAAGCATGTAAAAACGTAGCAAAACTTACGTCAAAGTGTAGCCTACGTTGATAGGAACTCGGTACCGAAGTCAGAATCAAAATCAGACGGACGGATTGATCGCACGATTGAATTTAAGATCAATTTGGAAAAGGGGTCTCGACTTCTTCTTTTTCCTCTGATTCATTTCGTTTCTGAATATACATATATATATCCGTGCATGTATTACACGACGTGGCCCATTCCTTTACCGAACACGTCTCTCGCTCGGGCGGACATAAGTTTCCGCCCGGGCGAGTAACTCTCGGCCCTCGCAATTCAAGCAGTCTCGCTCGGGCGAGCACAAACTTCCGCCCGAGCGAGTAACTCTCGGCCCTCTTTCAGAATTCCGTCTCGCTCGAGCGGACAAAAACTTCCGCCCGGGCGAGACACTTTCGGCCCACCTCTTGGCTCTTCCTATTTCTTGGTCCGGGTTATAATCGTGTCCACTAATAATTAATAATCTCAGATTAACATGATACAAAATCTTGGGCATTACACACTGGCTCCTATATGTGTCGCAACTATACCCAACCTCGCCACCTGATGACTCTCTTGGAGCCGGTAAACGAGTCAAAGCACAGCCCTAACATATAGAGCCTCAGTGTTGTCCCGGGTCGTAAGGACTAATGGTGTACAATCATAACCACGGACTTATCCTCTCGATGAATGATAACCACTTGGAAAGTCCGAGGGAGGGTTGTTCGGTATAATCATCATATGACTACCCATCTGTATGTTTAGACATCTCTATGCCCTTACCAAGAAACGCAGTACACAACATCACAGATGCTAGTCTCGAGCTCAAGCGACCTTTATCCACGTTTTAGGCGGCTGAATCGACTAGGAACGAATTTAGAATATGCAGTGTTTACAAATGAGTTTCAACATCGAATTACGATTCATTTGTATTAAAGCATAATCAAGGACTTTATCTATGCTGTTTGCATGGGTATACAGATAAAGTATAACAAGACCATAAAAAGTTAAATTATATTAAAATAAAGATTGTTTATTACAACTGAGTCAATAAAATCCCTAGCCAACCGTTGGCTTGCAGGGCATCTACTCTAACACTTTCTTCGATCTCCGAATCAGGTCCACGACTGGGAAACTTGTTCCTCTTATTATTTGCACTAGAAAATTATAAGATGTTTTTGCGTATTTGAGATCAAGAAAAATTGTTTCTAAAATTTTGAGAGCAGCCTTGAAGAGCCGAAAGATTGAAATCTCTTATTGAAAGTTTCGGCTGATGCTTCACGTAAAACAAGAATCAAAATCTTATATTTTTGTATAACCTTCAATTTAATAAATTAATAAGATCAATTAAGTCAATTAATGATTCTAAAATATTTTCATGCCAAAATCAAGGTCAATCTCGATTGATGGGATTTTGGAGACTTTCTCCATATTTCTAAAGGTGCGATGATCTCCAACAATTAATTAATCAAGGTAATATATACATTATTAATTTGATTAACTAAATGTCATTTCCTTAATTAATCATATTAATTAAATCAATGAAATTCCATAAAATCCATGTGGATGCATGTTACGTAAAACAGGAATAAAAATCCCTCATTAAATTTTTTTCTAATCCTTTCTTAACTTAATTAATCTAATTAATTAAAGATTCTAAATATGCATGCCAACCTTTTCCATTCTTGATTTTCTTTTAAAACATATATTTGTGAGATCACAAAATATAAATAAGGCATGTGTACTTCTTTTGGCCGTCTTTAGCAGTCAAGCTCTCAAAATTTCTATAAGCTTTTATAAACTCTATTTATAAGCTTATCGATTGATCATATCAAACTTATTTCTTATAAATTCAACTCATTGAATTTATTATCTCAACGGGAACAAGTAAACCAGTGCTTGTGTGACCCTCAATGGTTCAGAGATACAGCTAGCCGTGGGTTTCACAACTCTTTGTGATTCGGGACATAATCTTTTATTCGGGCTTACCCTAGTCAGCCCCATTCTTTTCATCAACACCTTGATCAAGAATGTAAGAACTCTTTTCTGATTGCACCAATCGGATCATGGTAAGAGCGTATAGTAGCATCGCCCCATGATCCCCTAGGTATCACTGATAGTGCTTGCAAAAACCAGTCGATTATGATTAACGTGCAGTACGGTCCCTTCATCTCATATATCCCAATCGAATCTGCAACCATTGGTTCATCGACGGTTGCATATTAATTTGATAACTATGTGATAACTATAAATAGTGGCATCGTATGTACCGTTGGAGAACTCCTTCTCTAACGTACATCTCATACTCTGGCCAGAGATTTCACGTACTATTACTTCATCAGATCACATAGGATATCCACACCCGTAGGTGAGCGGTGAATCCCCGACTACAATGCACTGGCTCCTATATGTGTCGCAACTATACCCAACCTCGCCACCTGATGAGTCTCATGGAGTCGGTTACAACGAAGGAGGCAAGCACAGCCCTCGCAGAGAGAGCATTCGGGGGGGCGCGGGCAGACGGCCGAAGGGGGGGACAAGCAGAACCAGTAGTTTCATGTTGATACTAGAGATGTTATGTTGTTCTTATAACATGTATAACAAGTAAGGCTACTAGATCACGACATGTAATGTTTGATGACTGATGTTTGTTTTAAATAAAATGAGACGCTTTATGTTAACATTCGATTAAATGTTAGAAAGTGAAAATTTGACCCGTCATTTTTAATAAAGATCCAATTAAATCCCAAAAGAATTGAGTTAGAGCCCGGGTCCCCACAACAGGTGGTATCAGAGCAGTAGGTTCTGTAGACTGAGATAGAATAGAGTGAGCGGGGTAGATCGAGTCATCTTCCTTGCTTTTGAGATGCTAGCATGCTTTATTGCTTTCCCTAGTATATGTTGTGTTGTATTATCTGAATTGATTTACAGCATTTCAAGCCTGAATCAGAACCGATTCTCGATCAGAGGTATATGATCAGAGAAGGGCTGAGACAGATGACATTGGGTGTGTACTAATCAGTTTTATGATCAGATTTATGCCGCCTAGACGAGTGCCACAACCAGAGCAGGGTAGCACATCCGGTGTACAGATGGATGTTACCGCTACACCGATGGAGACTTTATTGAAGAGATTCCAGTCTTTCCATCCGCCTACCCTGAAGGGCACAGAGAGTGCAGTAGAGTGCGAGAGCTGGCTCGATGATATAGAGATGTTGTTTGAGTCTTTGGCTTACACTGACGAACGACGTGTGAAGCTGATAGGGCATCAGATGCAGGAGGTTGCAAAGAGCTGGTGGTTGACTACAAAGAGAGCCTTGGAGCACCGAGGCATTGATATCACGTGGAAAGTCTTCAAAGATGAGTTCTATCAGCGCTTCTTTCCCGTTTCGTACCGGAAAGACAAGGGAGCTGAATTTGAAAATCTGAGACAGGGACAGTGGAACATCGAGGAGTATGTTGCGAAATTTTCTGCATTGCTACGATTTGCACCGCATGTGGCCGGGAACGATGAGGCAGTGGCCGATCAGTTCATCAACGGGCTGAATCCCGATGTCTTTACTTTGGTGAACACGGGCCGGCCTAGTACTTTTTCAGAGGCACTGAACCGAGCGAAGGGAGCCGAGGCTGGCTTGATCAGGCAGCGAGGGGCTTCCTATGGTGTTCAGGGGCAGAGACCGCCACAGCCTACTACCGTACAGTTTCCACCACCTCCTCCTCGTTTTGACAGTGGAGCTAGTGGTAGTGGTAAGAAGGAATTTCTGAAGGCTAAAGGCAAACAGTTTAAGAAATCTGGGAGTAGTTCATCGAGTTCGAGTGGATCTCGACAGAGAGGTCAGGGGTCAGAGTATAGTGGTGCATACTGTGGTTCATGCGGAGGGCGACATGTGACGAAGCAGTGTCAAGGAGTTATGGGACGCTGCAACATCTGTAGGCAACAGGGACATTTCGCCAGAGTTTGTCCCCAGAGAGGTGAACAACGATTCCAGAGCACAGGATCATCAGCACCAGCGCCACAGATGGAGAGACAGGCATCCTCTGTACACTCCTCTCAGCCACCCTCTACACAGACACAGCAGAGGCAAGGAGGTAGTCAGACGGTGAGTCAGCCTCCCCGACAGCAGGCACGTGTTTTTGCCCTGACAGAGGAGCAGGCGCAGGAGGCGCCAGATGACGTCATTGCAGGTAATTGTTTCCTTTGTGGTTATCCTGCATATGTGTTGATAGACACAGGGGCATCGCATACATTCATATCTGAACATTTTGCATTGAGACATTCATTGCCTGTTGAGTCGATGTCGACAGTAGTGTCTATAGCTTCTCCGTTGGGAAGTGGTTTGATATCTGTGACTACTGTTAGACACTGTATGCTTCAGTTTGAGGGGCATGAGATTGATCTTGATTGTGTAGTACTTGGTTTAGCTGATTTTGACTGTATATATAGTTGGCATAGACATGTTGACCAAGTACAGGGCCACTGTAGATTGTTTCCACAAGATTGTCAGATTCAGACCCGAAATGACAGACGAGTGGAAATTTTACGGCAAGGGTTCCAGATCTCGGATTCCCTTAGTATCTGCTCTGACTATGAGTAGATTGCTTCAGAGAGGAGCAGAGGGCTTTCTTGTATATTCAGTAGATTTACTGATGTCGAGCCCAGCATTGGCAGATTTGCCAGTGGTTTGCGAGTTTGCAGATGTTTTTCCTTATGAGATTCCAGGGTTGCCTCCGGTTCGAGAGGTTGATTTCAGCATAGATCTTATGCCCGGTTCTGTTCCTATTTCGAGAGCTCCGTATAGGATGGCGCCGATAGAGCTGAAAGAGTTGAAAGCACAGTTGGAGGATCTTCTGTCCAAGGGATATATCAGACCCAGTGTATCACCTTGGGGTGCTCCGGTGCTTTCCGTTAGAAAGAAAGATGGTTCGATGCGACTGTGTATTGATTATAGACAGTTGAACAAGGCAACAGTGAAGAACAAATATCCTTTGCCTCGCATCGACGATTTGTTTGATCAGTTACAGGGATCTTCGGTATATTCGAAGATTGATTTGAGATCAGGGTATCATCAGCTCAGAGTTAGAGACGTTGATATTCCGAAAACTGCATTCCGAACCAGGTATGGACATTACGAGTTTGTTGTTATGCCTTTCGGTTTGACGAATGCACCAGCGGTGTTTATGAGTTTGATGAACCGCATTTTTCAGAGATATTTAGATGATTTTGTGATTGTATTTATCGATGACATTTTGGTGTATTCGAAGAATTTGACTGAGCATGCAGATCACCTGAGGATTGTATTGAAGACTTTGAGAAATGAGCGGTTGTATGCAAAACTGTCCAAGTGTGAATTCTGGCTGAGACAGGTTGTCTTCTTGGGGCATATTATATCTGGAGATGGTATTGCGGTAGATCCGAGTAAAGTTGAAGCTGTGGTCAGTTGGCCGAGACCGACTTCTGTGCCTGAGATACGTAGTTTCATGGGTCTAGCCGGGTATTATCGTCGTTTTATTCGAGATTTCTCCAGTATAGCGAAGCCTATCACCCAGTTGACACAGAAGAATATGCCATTTGTGTGGTCCGAAGATTGTGAAGCCAGTTTTGTAGAGCTGAAGAAGAGGCTGACTAGTGCGCCTGTCTTGACGATTCCTGCAGGTACAGGTGAATTCGTTGTATACTGTGATGCATCTCACAGAGGGCTAGGATGTGTTCTTATACAGCGAGGGCACGTGATAGCATACGCCTCTAGACAGCTGAAGCCGCACGAGACTCGTTACCCGATTCATGATCTTGAATTGACGGCGATTGTCTTTGCCCTGAAGATCTGGCGTCATTATCTGTACGGCGAGAAATTTGAGATCTATTCCGATCATAAGAGCTTGAAATATCTCTTTTCTCAGTCAGAGTTGAACATGAGGCAGCGACGATGGCTTGATCTGCTGAAAGATTTTGATTGCGAGATCAAATACCATCCAGGAAAGTCGAATGCAGTGGCAGACGCCTTGAGTCGAAAGGTATGTTCTTTGTCCTTGTCGACTGTAGGTGTATCGAGTTTAGTAGAAGATTGTTGCTTGTCTGGATTGACATTTAATACAGAGAGTAGACCGTTGCGACTTGCTGCGATTCAGATTGAGCCAGATCTGATTTCGAGGATCAAAGAAGCACAAAGAACTGATCCGAGCGTGCAGAGATCGATTGATATGGTCAGAGCTGCTTATATATCAGAATATCAGGTCAGAGATTATGTTCTGTATGTGAATAACCGCTTAGTGGTGCCAGAGATTTCAGATTTGAGACGACAGATCATGTCGGAAGCACACTGTAGTCGGTTCAGCATTCATCCTGGTGGCAGGAAGATGTATAACGACTTGAAGACACAATTCTGGTGGAAGCAGATGAAGACAGACATTGCAGAATTTGTGTCTAAGTGCCTGAATTGCCAGCAGGTGAAGGCAGAGAGAAAGAAGCCCGGCGGTTTACTTCAGAGTTTGTCTGTTCCTGAATGGAAATGGGACCACATTTCCATGGACTTCGTGACGAAATTACCTCGATCTTCGCGGGGCTGTGACGCGATTTGGGTTGTGATAGACAGACTGACCAAATCAGCGTGCTTTATTCCATACAGGATGACCTATCGACATGATCAGATGGCAGAGTTGTATGTCAAAGAGGTCGTCAGATTGCATGGTGTGCCGAAGTCGATCGTATCAGATCGTGATCCACGATTCACTTCTCACTTTTGGCACAGCTTGCAGCAGGCTTTGGGTACGACTTTACACCTGAGCACTGCTTATCATCCCCAGACGGACGGACAGTCAGAGCGGACTATCCAGACTTTAGAGGATATGCTGAGAGCTGTAGTACTAGATTTTGGTACTAGTTGGCAAGATTCATTGCCATTGTGTGAGTTTTCATACAACAACAGCTATTAGACGAGTATAGAGATGGCACCGTTCGAAGCTTTATACGGAAAGAAGTGCAGATCTCCGTTGTACTGGGATGATATTTCTGAGGTACCAGAGTTAGGGCCTGATATGATTCGTGAGATGACAGAAAAAGTGAAGATCATTCAGAAACGAATGAAGACGGCACAGGATAGGCAAGCGAAGTACGCCAATATTAGACGCAGATCGTTAGTATTCGAACAGGGAGACAGAGTATTTTTGAAGATTTCACCTTTCAGAAACGTTGTCAGATTTGGCAAGCGTGGAAAGTTGTCTCCTAGATACATCGGTCCGTATGAGATTCTTGAAAAGATTGGCGATCGAGCTTACAGACTTGCTCTTCCTCCTTCACTGTCCGGTATACATGATGTTTTTCATGTATCGATGTTGCGCAGATACATTCCGGATGATTCTCATGTCATTCAACCTGACGAAGCTGAGTTAGATCAGACTTTGAGCTATGTTGAGCGACCGATTCAAATTCTTGATCGGAAAGAGAAACAGCTCAGAACAAAGACTATTCCGCTTGTGAAGATCCAGTGGAATCGTCATGGCATCGAGGAAGCAACTTGGGAGACAGAGTCTGAGATGAGACAGAGGCATCCCGAGTTATTCTTATGATGTGAGTCTTTCTTCCCATTGTGACTTTACAGTTTTGTATATAATTGCATGATTACTTGCTTATGAGTTCGAGGACGAACTCTTGTCTAAGAGGGGGAGAAATGTAAGGCTCGAGAATTATCAGTTTCCATTGATGCTAGACTCATAGAGGTAAGAATACATGACATTTAAATGAGAATTTTGAAGGCATGGCCGAAGCCACACTGCACCTGCGGTGCTTAGACTACCGCCCCCGCGGTGTAGGTGACAGAAATTTGTGGAATTTTGCGAACAGACACCGCACCCGCGGTGTTAGCGTGACCGCACCCGCGGTGTGAGACCGCACCCGCGGTCTAGGTACTACATTTTTGGATGAACTCACCGTGAGCACAGCGCACCCGCGGTGCAAGAGGAGCGCACCCGCGGTGCTGCATGCGAAGTGCCACCTTTGTTTCTCTACTTGACACATGGCATGCTATATATATATGTTGTATTGACACTTCATCTCTTCATTTCTTCATCAGCAGAATCGAGAGTCCCTCTTCAAGAATCCTCAAATTTTCATAGCCTAGAAACTATATTATGCAAGAGTTGTTCATCCGATTTTAATTCCGAGGTAAGATTTGTGTTCCTTGCATTGACGGCTACAAAGTGACGTAAGTTTGATATAATTCCAGCATGATTCAGATTGTGGATGTTGGGGAACTTATGATTTTGTTGCGAATATATGTTCTTGATATATAGAGCATCGTATATTTGTTATCAGATCGATTTTCGGACACCGTATACGAGCCTTGCAAATTTCCAGCATGTATATCGATATTGATTGGAAGAATTGAGCATGTTATATTGTGTTTTGATGAGTATATTATGAAGATTATGAGTTGTGGCTATGGTATATATTGTTTGTTGAGATTGAGTTGATCGGTATTGCGAGAATACGCTGTTATGCCGTAGATTTGTACCGAGATTTATTATTGATTGGCATATATGTTGCTTTGAGTTAGAGATTGATATTGGGTGTCTACACATTGCCGTTTCAGATTTGAGGTGACATGTTTGACATTTGATTCGAGATCTCGACAGACAGTGCGACAAGAAAGGTATAATTCATGTGGTCTTGGGATTGCACAACTCGATTCAGATTTGATACGAGTTTCCCTAAATCACATACTAGATTGTTATTACATTGATTATGTAATGCCTTGTTTATTGATTTATATTCGAGTCCTGAGATAGGAGAGATTGGCAGACTTGCCAAAACTAGACGTTTCGGTGTATCGACGCATAGGAGCAGATTTGCTATATGTGTAGACCCTCGATACAGAGTTGACCGAAGTCTAGGAATAAGACGTACCGTTGCCCCGAGTGGTTGGGTAGGTGACAGACCGTCTTATTCACACCGGGATCCCTAGATTAGAAAAGAGTCGAGTCAAGATTTAAATGTTGAATACAGATTTGTATTCTTATACATGTTTAGATTTACATTCATGTTACTTATTTATGCTATGCATTTGTACATGATTTATGACATTGCATACATCCATGTTTTATACTGGGATATGTTCTCACCGGAGTTATCCGGCTGTTGTCGTGTCTGTATGTGTGCATGGCAACAGGTGGGGCAGGATCAGGGTCACGACGAGGACGAGAGAGTTGATATCGTGGTGATGCCGGGTGTAGCAGAAGACTTCTTATGTTGTACTAGTAGTTTCATGTTGATACTAGAGATGTTATGTTGTTCTTATAACATGTATAACAAGTAAGGCTACTAGATCACGACATGTAATGTTTGATGACTGATGTTTGTTTTAAATAAAAATGAGACGCTTTATGTTAACATTCGATTAAATGTTAGAAAGTGAAAATTTGACCCGTCATTTTAATAAAGATCCAATTAAATCCCAAAAGAATTGAGTTAGAGCCCGGGTCCCCACAACAGGTGGTATCAGAGCAGTCGTTCTGTAACTGAGATAGAATAGAGTGCCGGATAGATCGAGTCATCCCTTGCTTTTGAGATGCTAGCATGCTTTATGCTTTCCTAGTATATGTTGTGTTGTATTATCTGAATGATTTCACCTTTTAACAACATACTAGGATGATCAAGAAGATGATTCTATCAGACCTCTGAGGTTGATGTAATAGCACCGAAATTGTTGCTATAGACACCGAGCCTCTTCAAGGTTGAAAGATCTACATAGCCTCCAACTCACCTTTCCCTTCAAAATCACAGCGCCACCCACAAGCAGGTAAACCCCCTCAAAAATTGCACTAGAAAAGTTTGAGGATTTATCAAAGAGAAGGGTTTATTCTCCAACAAAATTGAAGAACAAAAGAGAGAAAAATTTGAGAGAAAGATAGGAGAGGATTTTGGCCAAGGTGGGGTGAATGAGTGTGATTCTAGCCTTGGTTTTGTGAAAAGTTGTCTCTCAAAAGTTGCATGCTTTTGAATTTTTTAATAAAAAGTAATCCAAACCTCTTCACCTCCCAAACATGCAAACCCTAGCATGTCATGTATATAATATGGTTTTTAACACATTAAAAACCATGGACTAAATTTTAATTATCTCAAACATATTTGAAATTAATTAAATACTACTTGAATTTATTCAAGTCCCACTAGTTAAATAATTATTTTAATTGAGCTCTACAAGACTCAATTTATTTAATTAATTCAACACTTGAATTATTTTTAATTATTTGGACTCTACTAGATCCACTAATGTTTAATTAATTCAACACGTGAATTAATTTAATTTAGTCCACAATAATGTTTATGAAAATCATAATTTTCAACTACATTATTTACTTGGCCAAATTTTAATCTTAGGAACACTTCCATAAATTAAAATTTATATTTCTCTCTTAGAAGTCATACTTCTATTTTTCTTTACGCTTATAAACACATTTATAAGCCGTTCAACACATTGAACAATTTTACTTCTCATCGGGATTTACAAAGCTAGTACTTGTGTGGCCCTCAATGGTTCATTGATACAACTAGCCGTGGGTTCACATCTCCATGTGATTCGGACTAAACATGTCCTTATTCGAGCATACCCCAATTGCTCCATTCTTACTTATCAACTCCTTGATAGTAAGAACGTCAGAACTCAAGTCTGATAGTACCCAACCAATCACGTTAAACGCCTAGCAGCATCGCTTACGTGATTCCCTAGGTATCTCATGATAGTGCCTGCAAGAACCATTCAATTATGGTTAGCGTACAGTACGGTCCTTTCAACTCATATATCCCGACCGATTCGACAACTATTGGTTTATCGAGAGTTGTCAATGAATCGATACTATGTGTCATGTTGTGGTTGCATCGATGGTGTAATCTATGAAACCCCTTTCATAATTACCACCATACTCTGATCAGAGATTTCAACCCATACATACATGAAAAACACATAGGATATCCATACCCGTAGGTAAGCGGTGAATCCCAGGCTACAATGCATCGACTCCTATATGTTTCGCCGTAACACCCAACCTTGTCACCTGATGACCCCATAAGAGTCGGTAAACAAGTCAAAGTGAAACGCTAGCACATAGAGTCTCAATGTTGTCCCGGGTCATAAGGACTAATGGTGTACAACCATAAACTAGGACTTTTCCACTCGATAAGTGAGAACCACTTGGAAAGTCCTTTATGGAGGGTTGTTCAGTGCACTCTACCAGGAGCACCTATCTGCATGCTCGGACATCACAATGTCCCCTACCAATGAAACATGGTACTCACATCGCAGATACTAGTCTCTAACTCGAGCGGCCTATATCCTTCTTAGTGGCGGCTGAATCGACTAGGAACCGTTTAGAATATACAGTATTACAAATATGAGTTTCATGATACTCATCATATGAGCATCTCATATTCTTTCTACTATATGTATATTCAAGGACTTTATCTATGCAACTCGCATGGGTATAAAGATAAAGATGCGCCAAATTAATAAATTCAAATATTATTAAAATAAAGATCGTTTATACACAGAGTTTCATTGTGAACACTCGGCCAACATTTGGCTCGACGTGCACCTACTCTAACACCTAGGTCCAATCCTAGGGAAATGCACGGGATGCAAATGCAACTATTACATAATCTTCAAATATTTACATGTCTTCGATCTTCATAATCATCATGGCCACCATCTTCCAATCTTGATCATCCACTATACTAATATTTACAAATAAATATCCATGGCAAATATGGATACATCTCATGGGGTGGGAACGGGCCATAAACCAAGCCCACTTTATAAATTGATAATTATTACAATCATTCAACACAAAATATCCTAGCATACACCTAGCAAATTGGGCTTGGGCTTTTGATCATCCTTTATCCATAATATCACATATCATACACCATCAATTAATTATCACAATAATTAATTGATCCAATATTATATATCTTGATCCAATCACTAACCTCCACGATTATAAACTAAATTAACAAAGTATACAAACACATTTGTCTAATTTCAAATTAATTTATTTATAACCGAATTTCTTGTAAATCACCATTTACTATAAATATTTAAAGTCCAACTTAAAATATTTATTTCATGAGAAAATATTTGCAACTTTTGTAATTTTAAACTTAAGGGCCCAAAAATTCATTTTTCACCAAAAATGTTTTGGCCCATTTAAAATTCACAAATATGTTAGCCATCCAATGTCCCAACAACTCAAGGCCCATGACACTTTGATATTTCAAAACACCTTTTGAAAAACATAGTCGTCATCGCCGTCGCCAGAGCTCCGTCGCCGGATTCCGGCAACAAAATTTTTTTTTATTTAAAAAACAAGGGGCTGTTCGGGCAGCCCGAGCTGCCCGAAACGGGCAGCCCCACGGGCAGCCCGAGCTGCCCGAAATGGGCAGCAACATGCTGCCCAAAAACACCCCAAAAATCGGCCCTCGATTTGTTGTTTTGGTTGTCTCATGCGGTTAGAAAATGAACCTCAACATAATATCATGTATTTGCTACACCAAAATTGTAACCATAGCTCAGATACCACTTGAAAGGGGATCGGTTACGGTGACCGGAAGCGCAACGGAAGTTCAAAAATTTTATTTTCTTGTAGAAAATTTCGGCCACCTCATGAAATGTGTAGCAAATACAATAAAACACAAAAATGACATTCATAGTGTGTTTAGAATTTTGTTACCTATCAACCTCTTGAGGTTGATGATGGCTCCAACTTAGTTGATATACAACTAAGCTCTTCAATGGCAAGACAATCTTCAAGATTCCTTTGAGCCCACCTTGCTCAAATATTAAGCCCACCACCAACTAGCTAGAACCACTATAATTTTGCACTAGAAAAATTAGAGCATTTTTCTTTGAGAAGTGTATTGTTTCTCCAACAATTTGAAGAACAAAAATTTAGAGAAAAATGGGAGAGAAGGAGCTCAATATTTCGGCCATGTGAGGTAAGAATGAAGGGGAGGGAGACTAGTCTTGGTTGTGGGAAAAGTTGTTGTGTATTCCAATGCCATGCCTTTGGACATTGTAAAAGTTGTCTCCCAACTCTTCACCTCCCCATGCATGCAAGTCTTATTTGATTTTTAACAATTAAAAATCCATGGACTTATTTTTAATTATCTCAAACATATTTGAGACTAATTAAACATTACTTGAATTTACCCAAGTCCCACTAGTTAAATAATTATTTTAATTGAGCTCTACAAGACTCAATATGATTAATTAATCCAACACTTGAATTAATTTAATTATTTGGACTCTACTAGGCCCACTAGTGTTTAATTAATTCAACACTCGAATTAATTTAATTTAGTCCATAATAATGTTTATGAAGATCACAATTTTCAAATACATTATTCACTTGGCCAACTTTTAATTTAGGAACACTTCCACAAATTAAAAGTTATATTTCCCTCATAGAAGTCATACTTCTATTTTTCCTTACGCCTATAAAATCATTTATAAGCCGTTCAACACATTGAACTAATTTCTCCTTTATAGAAGTCATACTTCTAATTTTTCTTTACGCTTATAAACCCTTTTATAAGCCGTTCAACACATTGAACTATTTTACTTCTCAACGGGATCTAGAAAGCTAGCACTTGTGTGGCCCTCAATGGTTCATTGATACAACTAGCCGTGGGTTCACATCTCCATGTGATTCGGACTAAACATGTCCTTATATGAGCATACCCCAATTGCTCCATTCATACTTATCAACCCCTTGATAACAAGAACGTCAGAACTCAAGTCTGATAGTACCCAACCAACCATGTTAAACGCCTAGCAACATCGCTTACATGATTCTCTAGGTATCAAATGATAGTGCCTGCAAGAATCATTCAATTATGGTTAGCGTACAGTACGGTCCCTTCAACTCATATATCCCGACCGATTCGACAACCATTGGTTTATCGAGAGTTGTCAATGAATCGATACTATGTGTCATGTCGTAGTTGCATCGATGATGTAATTTATGAAACCCCTTTCATAATTACCACCATACTCTGGCCAGAGATTTCAACCTACATACACATGATAACACATAGGATATCCATACCCGAAGGTAAGCGGTGAATCCCCGACTACAATGCATCGACTCCTATATGTTTCGACATGACACCCAACCTTGCCACCTGATGACCCCATAAGAGTCGGTAAACAAGTTAAAGAGAAATGCTAGCACATAGAGTCTCAATGTTGTCCCGGGTCATAAGGACTAATGGTGTACAACCATAAACTAGGACGTTTCCACTCGATAAGTGAGAACCACTTGGAAAGTCCTTTAATGGAGGGTTGTTCAGTGCACTCTACCAGGAGCACCTATCTGCATGCTCGGACATCACAATGTCCCCTACCAATGAAACATGGTACTCACATCCGTTTGTCCATCCGTTTGAGGATGACAAGTAGTAGAAAACAACAATTTTGTGCCAAGTTTAGGCCATAAAGTCTTCCAAAAGTAACTCAAGAATTTAACATTGCGACCAGAATCAATAGTCCTAGGCATGCCATACAACTTAACGACTTCTCTAAAGAACAAATCCGCGATGTTTGAAGCATCATCGGTTTTATAACAAGCTATAAAATGTGCCATCTTAGAGAATCTATTCACAACAACAAAAATAGAATCCCTCCTCTTCTTAGTCCTAGGCAAACCCAAAATAAAGTCCATATAAATGTCAATCCAAGTTCTTTTTAATAATAGCACGCAAAAGTGTTCCCAAAGTTCTATTGATAACTTCAGTTTGTCCATCCGTTTGAGGATGACAAGTAGTAGAAAAAAACAATTTTGTGCCAAGTTTAGCCCATAAAGTCTTCCAAAAGTAACTCAAGAATATAACATCGCGATCAGAAACAAGAGTCCTAAGCATGCCATGCAACCTAACGACTTCTCTAAAGAACAAATCCGCCATGTTTGAAGCATCATCGGTATTATGACAAGCTATAAAATGTGCCATCTTAGAGAATCTATCCACAACAACAAAAATAGAATTCTTCCCCTTCTTATTCCTAGGCAACCCCAAAATAAAGTCCATAGAAATGTCAATCTAAGTTCTTTTTAAGAATAGCACGCAAAAGTGTTCCCAAAGTTGTATTGACAACTTCAGTTTGTCCATCCGTTTGAAAATGACAAGTAGTAGAAAACAACAATTTTGTGCCAAGTTTAGCCCATAAAGTCTTCCAAAAGTAACTCAAGAATTTAACATCGCGACCAGAATCAATAGTCCTATGCATGCCATGCAACCTAGCGACTTCTCTAAAGAACAAATCCGCAATGTTTGAAGCATCATCGGTTTTATGACAAGCTATAAAATGTGCCATCTTAGAGAATGTATCCACAAAAACGAAAATAGAATCCCTCCCCTTCTTAGTCCTAGGCAACCCCAAAATAAAGTCCATAGAAATGTCAATCCAAGTTCTTTTTAAGAATAGCACGCAAAAGTGTTCCCAAAGTTCTATTGACAACTTCAGTTTGTCCATCCGTTTGAGGATGACAAGTAGTAGAAAACAACAATTTTGTGTCAAGTTTAGCTCATAAAGTCTTCCAAAAGTAACTTAAGAATTTAACATCGCGACCAGAAACAATAATCATAGGCATGCCATGCAACCTAACGACTTCTCTAAAGAACAAATCCGCAATGTTTGAAGCATTGTCGGTTTTATGACAAGCTATATAATGTGCCATCTTAGAATATCTATCCACAACAACAAAAATAGAATCCCTCCCCTTCTTAGTCCTAGGCAACCCAAAAATAAAGTCCATAGAAATGTCAATCCAAGTTCTTTTTAAGAATAGCACGCAAAATTGTTCCCAAAGTTCTATTGACAACTTCAGTTTGTCCATCCGTTTGAGGAAGACAAGTAGTAGAAAACAACAATTTTGTGCCAAGTTTAGCCCATAAAGTCTTCCAAAAGTAACTCAAGAATTTAATATCGCGGCCAGAAACAATAGTCCTAGGCATGCCTTGCAACCTAGCGACTTCTCTAAAGAACAAATCCGCAATGTTTGAAGCATCATCGGTTTTATGACAAGCTATAAAATGTGCCATCTTAGAGAATCTATCCACAACAACAAAAATAGAATCCCTCCCCTTCTTAGTCCTAGGCAACCCCAAAATAAAGTCCATAGAAATGTCAATCCAAGTTCTTTTTAAGAATATCACGCAAAAGTGTTCCCAAAGTTCTATTGACAACTTCAGTTTGTCCATCCGTTTGAGGATGACAAATAGTAGAAAACAACAATTTTGTGCCAAGTTTAACCCATAAAGTCTTCCAAAAGTAACTCAAGAATTTAACATCGCGACCAGAAATAATAGTCCTAAGTATGCCATGCAACCTAGCGACTTCTCTAAAGAACAAATCCGCAATGTTTGAAGCATTGTCGGTTTTATGACAAGCTATATAATGTGCCATCTTAGAATATCTATCCACAACAACAAAAATAGAATCCCTCCCCTTCTTAGTCCTAGGCAACCCAAAAATAAAGTCCATAGAAATGTCAATCCAAGTTCTTTTTAAGAATAGCACGCAAAATTGTTCCCAAAGTTCTATTGACAACTTCAGTTTGTCCATCCGTTTGAGGAAGACAAGTAGTAGAAAACAACAATTTTGTGCCAAGTTTAGCCCATAAAGTCTTCCAAAAGTAACTCAAGAATTTAATATCGCGGCCAGAAACAATAGTCCTAGGCATGCCTTGCAACCTAGCGACTTCTCTAAAGAACAAATCCGCAATGTTTGAAGCATCATCGGTTTTATGACAAGCTATAAAATGTGCCATCTTAGAGAATCTATCCACAACAACAAAAATAGAATCCCTCCCCTTCTTAGTCCTAGGCAACCCCAAAATAAAGTCCATAGAAATGTCAATCCAAGTTCTTTTTAAGAATATCACGCAAAAGTGTTCCCAAAGTTCTATTGACAACTTCAGTTTGTCCATCCGTTTGAGGATGACAAATAGTAGAAAACAACAATTTTGTGCCAAGTTTAACCCATAAAGTCTTCCAAAAGTAACTCAAGAATTTAACATCGCGACCAGAAATAATAGTCCAAAGTATGCCATGCAACCTAGCGACTTCTCTAAAGAACAAATCCGCAATGTTTGAAGCATCATCGGTTTTATGACAAGCTATAAAATGTGCCATCTTAGAGAATCTATCCACAACAACAAAAATAGAATCCCTCCCCTTCTTATTCCTAGGCAACCGCAAAATAAAGTCCATAGAAATGTCAATCCAAGTTCTTTTTAAAAATAGCACGCAAAAGTGTTGCACAAAGTTCTATTTACAACTTCAGTTTGTCCATCCGTTTGAGGATGACAAATAGTAGAAAACAACAATTTTGTGCCAAGTTTAGCCAATAAATTCTTCCAAAAGTAACTCAAGAATTTAACATCGCGACCAAAAACAATAGTCCTAGGCATGCCATGCAACCTAGCGACTTCTCTAAAGAACAAATCCGCAATGTTTGAAGCATCATCGGTTTTATGACAAGCTATAAAATGTGCCATCTTAGAGAATCTATCCACAACAACAAAAATAGAATCCCTCCCCTTCTTAGTCCTAGGCAACCCCAAATTAAAGTCTATAGAAATGTCAATCCAAGTTCTTTTTAAGAATAGCACGCAAAAGCGTTCCCAAAGTTCTCTTGACAACTTCAGTTTGTCCATCCGTTTGAGGATGACAAGTAGTAGAAAACAACAATTTTGTGCCAAGTTTAGCCCATAAAGTCTTCCAAAAGTAACTCAAGAATTTAACATCGCGACCAGAAACAATAGTCCTAGGCATGTCATGCAACCTAACGACTTCTCTAAAGAACAAATCCACAATTTTTGAAGCATCATCGGTTTTATGACAAGCTATAAAATGTGCTATCTTAGAGAATCTATCCACAACAACAAAAATAGAATCCCTCCCTTTCTTATTCCTAGGCAACCCCAAAATAAAGTCCATAGAAATGTCAATCCAAGTTCTTTTAAAAAATAGCACGCAAAAGTGTTCCATAAAGTTCTATTGACAACTTCAGTTTTTCCATCCGTTTGAGGATGAAAAATAGTAGAAAACACAAATTTTGTGCCAAGTTTAGCCCATAAATTCTTCCAAAAGTAACTCAAGAATTTAACATCGTGACCAGAAACAATAGTCCTAGGCATGCCATGCAACCTAGCGACTTCTCTAAAGAACAAATCCGCAATGTTTGAAGCATCCTCGGTTTTATGACAAGCTATAAAATGTGCCATCTTAGAGAATCTATCCACAACAACAATAATAGAATTCCTCCCCTTCTTAGTCCTAGGCAACCCCAAAATAAAGTCCATAGAAATGTCAATCCAAGTTCTTTTAAAGAATAGCACGCAAAAGTGTTCCCAAAGTTCTATTGACAATTTCAGTTTGTCCATCCGTTTTAGGAAGACAAGTAGTAGAAAACAACAATTTTGTGCCAAGTTTAGCCCATAAAGTCTTCCAAAAGTAACTCAAGAATTTAATATCGCGACCAGAAACAATAGTCCTAGGCATGCCTTGCAACCTAACGACTTCTTTAAAGAACAAATCCGCAATGTTTGAAGCATCATCGGTTTTATGACAAGCTATAAAATGTGCCATCTTAGAGAATCTATCCACAACAACAAAAATAGAATCCGTTTGAGGAAGACGAATAGTAGAAAACAACAATTTTGTGCCAAGTTTAGCCCATAAATTCTTCCAAAAGTAACTCAAGAATTTAACATCGTGACCAGAAACAATAGTCCTAGGCATGCCATGCAACCTAGCGACTTCTCTAAAGAACAAATCCGCAATCTTTGAAGCATCCTCGGTTTTATGACAAGCTATAAAATGTGCCATCTTAGAGAATCTATCCACAACAACAAAAATAGAATTCCTCCCCTTCTTAGTCCTCGGCAACCCCAAAATAAAGTCCATAGAAATGTCAATCCAAGTTCTTTTTAAGAATAGCACGCAAAAGTGTTCCCAAAGTTCTATTGACAACTTCAGTTTGTCCATCCGTTTGAGGATGACAAATAGTAGAAAACAGCAATTTTGTGCCAAGTTTAGCCCATAAAGTCTTCCAAAAGTAACTCAAGAATTTAACATCGCGACCAGAAATAATAGTCCTAAGCATGCCATGCAACCTAGCGACTTCTCTAAAGAACAAATCCGCATTTTTTGAAGCATCATCGGTTTTATGACAAGCTTTAAAATGTGCCATCTTAGAGAATCTATCCACAACAACAAAAATAGAATCCCTCCCCTTCTTATTCCTAGGCAACCGCAAAATAAAGTCCATAGAAATGTCAATCCAAGTTCTTTTTAAAAATAGCACGCAAAAGTGTTGCACAAAGTTCTATTTACAACTTCAGTTTGTCCATCCGTTTGAGGATGACAAAAAGTAGAAAACAACAATTTTGTGCCAAGTTTAGCCAATAAATTCTTCCAAAAGTAACTCAAGAATTTAACATCGCGACCAAAAACAATAGTCCTAGGCATGCCATGCAACCTAGCGACTTCTCTAAAGAACAAATCCGCAATGTTTGAAGCATCATCGGTTTTATGACAAGCTATAAAATGTGCCATCTTAGAGAATCTATCCACAACAACAAAAATAGAATCCCTCCCCTTCTTAGTCATAGGCAACCCCAAATTAAAGTCTATAGAAATGTCAATCCAAGTTCTTTTTAAGAATAGCACGCAAAAGCGTTCCCAAAGTTCTCTTGACAACTTCAGTTTGTCCATCCGTTTGAGGATGACAAGTAGTAGAAAACAACAATTTTGTGCCAAGTTTAGCCCATAAAGTCTTCCAAAAGTAACTCAAGAATTTAACATCGCGACCAGAAACAATAGTCCTAGGCATGTCATGCAACCTAACGACTTCTCTAAAAAACAAATCCACAATTTTTGAAGCATCATCGGTTTTATGACAAGCTATAAAATGTGCTATCTTAGAGAATCTATCCACAACAACAAAAATAGAATCCCTCCCTTTCTTATTCCTAGGCAACCCCAAAATAAAGTCCATAGAAATGTCAATCCAAGTTCTTTTTAAAAATAACACGCAAAAGTGTTCCACAAAGTTCTATTGACAACTTCAGTTTGTCCATCCGTTTGAGGATGACAAATAGTAGAAAAAAACAATTTTGTGCCAAGTTTAGCCCATAAATTCTTCCAAAAGTAACTCAAGAATTTAACATCGTGACCAGAAACAATAGTACTAGGCATGCCATGCAACCTAGAGACTTCTCTAAAGAACACATCCGCAATGTTTGAAGCATCCTCGGTTTTATGACAAGCTATAAAATGTGCCATCTTAGAGAATCTATCCACAACAACAAAAATAGAATTCCTCCCCTTCTTAGTCCTAGGCAACCCCAAAATAAAGTCCATAGAAATGTCAATCCAAGTTCTTTTTAAGAATAGCACGCAAAAGTGTTCCCAAAGTTCTATTGACAATTTCAGTTTGTCCAACCGTTTTAGGAAGTCAAGTAGTAGAAAACAACAATTTTGTGCCAAGTTTAGCCCATAAAGTCTTCCAAAAGTAACTCAAGAATTTAATATCGCGACCAGAAACAATAGTCCTAGGCATGCCTTGCAACCTAGCGACTTCTCTAAAGAACAAATCCGCAATGTTTGAAGCATCATCGGTTTTATGACAAGCTATAAAATGTGCCATCTTAGAGAATCTATCCACAACAACAAAAATAGAATCCCTCCCCTTCTTAGTCCTAGGCAACTCCAAAATAAAGTCCATAGAAATGTCAATCCAAGTTCTTTTTAAGAATATCACGCAAAAGTGTTCCCAAAGTTCTATTGACAACTTCAGTTTGTCCATCCGTTTGAGGATGACAAATAGTAGAAAACAACAATTTTGTGCCAAGTTTAACCCATAAAGTCTTCCAAAAGTAACTCAAGAATTTAACATCGCGACCAGAAATAATAGTCCTAAGCATGCCATGCAACCTAGCGACTTCTCTAAAGAACAAATCCGCAATGTTTGAAGCATCATCGGTTTTATGACAAGCTATAAAATGTGCCATCTTAGAGAATCTATCCACAAAAACAAAAATAGAATCCCTCCCCTTCTTAGTCCTAGGCAACCCCAAAATAAAGTCCATAGAAATGTCAATCCAAGTTCTTTTTAAGAATAGCACGCAAAATTGTTCCCAAAGTTCTATTGACAACTTCAGTTTGTCCATCCGTTTGAGGAAGACAAATAGTAGAAAACTATAATTTTGTGCCAAGTTTAGCCCATAAAGTCTTGCTAAAGTAATTCAAGAATTTAACAACGCGACCAGAAACAATAAACCTAGGCATGCCATGCAACCTAACGACTTCTCTAAAGAACAAATCCGCAATGTTTGAAGCATCATCGGTTTTATGACAAGCTATAAAATGTGCCATCTTAGAGAATCTATCCACAACAACAAAAATAGAATCCCTCCCCTTCTTAGTCCTAGGCAACCCCAAAATAAAGTCCATAGAAATGTCAATCCAAGTTCTTTTAAAGAATAGCACGCAAAAGTGTTCCCAAAGTTCTATTGACAACTTCAGTTTTTCCATCCGTTTGAGGATGACAAATAGTAGAAAACAGCAATTTTGTGCCAAGTTTAGCCCATAAAGTCTTCCAAAAGTAACTCAAGAATTTAACATCGCGACCAGAAATAATAGTCCTAGGCATGCCATGCAACCTAGCGACTTCTCTAAAGAACAAATCCGCAATGTTTGAAGCATCATCGGTTTTATGACAAGCTATAAAATGTGCCATCTTAGAGAATCTATCCACATAAAAAAAAAAAATAGAATCCCTCCCCTTCTTAGTCCTAGGCAACCTCAAAATAAAGTCAATAGAAATGTCAATCCAAGTTCTTTTTAAGAATAGCACGCAAAAGTGCTCCCAAAGTTCTATTGACAACTTCAGTTTGTGCATCCGTTTGAGGATGACAAGTAGTAGAAAACAACAATTTTGTGTCAAGTTTAGCCCATAAAGTCTTCCAAAAGTAACTCAAGAATTTAACATCGCGACCAGAAACAATAGTCCTAGGCATGCCATGCAACCTAACGACTTTTCTAAAGAAGAAATACGCAATGTTTGAAGCATCATCGGTTTTATGACAAGCTATAAAATGTGCCATCTTAGAGAATCTATCCACAACAACAAAAATAAAATCCCGCCCCTTCTTAGTCCTAGGCAACCCAAAAATAAAGTCCATAGAAATGTCAATCTAAGTTCTTTTTAAGAATAGCACGCAAAAGTGTTCCCAAAGTTCTATTGACAAATTCAGTTTTTTCATCCGTTTGAGGATGACAAATAGTAGAAAACAACAATTTTGTGCCAAGTTTAGCCCATAAAGTCTTCCAAAAGTAACTCAAGAATTTAACATCGCGACCAGAAACAATAGTCCTAGGCATGCCATGCAACCTAACGACTTCTCTAAAGAACAAATCCGCAATGTTTGAAGCATCATCGGTTTTATGACAAGCTATAAAATGTACCATCTTAGAGAATCTTTCAACAACAACAAAAATAGAATCCCTCCCCTTCTTAGTCCTAGGCAAACCCAAAATAAAGTCCATAGAAATGTCAATCCAAGTTCTTTTTAAGAATAGCACGCAAAAGTGTTCCTAAAATTCTATTGACAACTTCAGTTTGTCCATCTGTTTGAGGATGACAAGTAGTAGAAAACAACAATTTTGTGCCAAGTATAGCCCATAGAGTCTTGCAAAAGTAACTCAAGAATTTAACATCGCGACCAGAAACAAGAAACCTAGGCATGCCATGCAACCTAACGACGTCTCTAAAGAACAAATCCGCAATGTTTGAAGCATCATCGGTTTTATGACAAGCTATAAAATGTGCCATCTTAGACAATTTATCCACAACAACAAAAATAGAATTCCTCCCCTTCTTAGTCCTAGGCAACCCCAAAATAAAGTCCATAGAAATGTCAATCCAAGTTCTTTTTAAGAATAGCACGGAAAAGTGCTCCCAAAGTTCTATTGACAACTTCAGTTTGTGCATCCGTTTGAGGATGAAAAATAGTAGAAAACAGCAATTTTGTGTCAAGTTTAGCCCATAAAGTATTCCAAAAGTAACTCAAGAATTTAACATCGCGACCAGCAAAGAGTTTGATTTTACTAAGAATCCTGAGGAACCCTGTGTGTATAAGAAGGTCAGTGGGAGTGCTGTGACATTCTTGGTGTTATATGTTGATGACATTCTACTCATTGGGAATGATGTAGAAATGTTGCAATCAACCAAGATATGGTTAGCAAGCAAGTTCTCGATGCAAGACTTGGGTGAAGCATCTTTTGTATTGGGAATACAAATCTATAGAGATAGATCGAAGAGATTGCTTGGTCTCACCCAGTCCACATACATTGATACCGTCCTGAAGGGATTCTCGATGGATGAGTCCAAGAGAGGACATCTACCAATGTGTCATGGCGTGACCCTATCCAAGTCTATGTCTCCCAAGACTGATGCGGAGATAGCGGCGATGACACACATTCCGTATGCTCCGGCAATTGGTAGCATCATGTATGGAATGATATCCACACGTCCCGACGTGGCTTTTGCACTAAGTGTAGTGAGTAGATATCAATCGAACCCTGGTCTTCCACATTGGAAAGCTGTGAAAGACATCCTCAAGTACTTGAGGAGGACCAATAAATTGTTCTTGGTCTATGGGGGTGGAGAACTAAAATTGGAAGGCTATACCGACTCTAGCTTCCAAAGCGATATTGATGACTCAAAGTCAACCTATGGATTCATATTCATGCTCAATGGTGCTGCTGTCTCTTGGAAGAGTTCCAAGAAAGACAGTACAGCGGATTCCACCACTGAGGCAGAATACATTGCTGCATCAGCTGCAGCAAAGGAGGCAGTTTGGATAAGGAATTTCCTCCAAGAGTTGGGCGTCATTCCTAATGGAGTTGCTCCTGTCCTGGTGTTTTGTAACAACACGGGAGCCATTGCTCAAGCAAAGGAGCCGAGGACTCATCAGAAGTCCAAACACGTATTGAGAAAGTACCACATCCTCAGAGAGATCGTGGAAAGAGGAGATGTCATGATTGACAAAGTCGACTCCGCAGATAATGTTGCTGATCCACTAACTAAGCCTTTACCTGGACCATTATTCGAGAAGCATCGCGAATCAATGGGTTTGAAGCATATGGGTAGTTGGATCTAGTGCAAGTGGGAGATTGTTAGAGTAGGTGCCGGTCGAGCCAAGTGTTGGCCGAGTGTTCAGAATGAAACTCTATGTATAAACGATCTTTATTTTAATTATATTTGAAATTATTGTTTTGGCACATCTTTATCTGTATACCCATGCTAGTTGCATAGATAAAGTCCTTGAATATACAAATAGTAGAAAGAATATGAGATGCTCATATGATGAGTATCATGAAACTCATATTTGGAATACTGTAAATTCTAAACAGTTCCTAGTCGATTCAGCCGCCGCTAAGAAGGATATAGGCCGCTCGAGTTAGAGACTAGTATGTGCGATGTGAGTACCATGTTTCATTGGTAGGGGACATTGTGATGTCTAAGCATGCAGATAGGTGCTCCTGGTAGAGTGCACTGAACAACCCTCCATTAAAGGACTTTCCAAGTGGTTCTCACTTATCGAGTGGAAACGTCCTAGTTTATGGTTGTACACCATTAGTCCTTATGACCCGGGACAACATTGAGACTCTATGTGCTAGCATTGCACTTTGACTTGTTTACCGACTCTCAAGGGGTCATCAGGTGGCAAGGTTGGGTGTTCTGTCGAAACATATAGGAGTCGATGCATTGTAGTTGGGGATTCACCGCTTACCTTCGGGTATGGATATCCTATGTGTTTTCATGTATATGTAGTGTGAAATCTCTGATCAGAGTATGGTGGTAATTATGAAAGGAGTTTCATAGATTACACCATCGATGCAACTACGGCATGACACATAGTATCGATTCATTGACAACTCTCGATAAACCAATGGTTGTCGAATCGGTTGGGATATATGAGTTGAAGGAACCGTGCTGTACGCTAACCATAATTGAATGGTTCTTGAAGGCACTATCATTTGATACCTAGGGAATCATGTAAGCGATGCTGCTAGGCGTTTAACATGATTGGTTGTGTAACGACCCATTACAGGCCCAGTGGACCGCCCATACGGCCCACTGCCCCGATCGACCCAAGGCTATCCCGATCTTGGGGTCCCTCTATAGGGCCTTGTCCCTCACGGGCTTTCCATAGGCGTCGTACGGGTCACTTGTAATGCCCGAGATTTAATTATTTAATCATACATTGATTAATTATCATGATTGAGATTATGTGAACTCGAATGACAAGGCCGGGCGTCGTTGCACTTGTTAGCCAAGTATTTGGGCAAAAACTTCGGCGCTCGAGCGGTAGAAAAGCACCGCCCGAGCGCCAATGCATCACAAATTATTGCTCGGATAGAAGGTTCGGCGCCCGGGCGGTAGATTTCGACCGCCCGAGCGCCAAGGGCGCGTCTTGAAAATTCTGGACAGAAGGTACCGCGCTCGAGCGGTAGATTTGCACCGCTCGAGCGCCACCCGGAAATCATGAATGGTAGCCACGTTTCAATTTCATGCAAGACGGATATATATATACATATAAACGTTTGTAATCCCTCAGAAATCAGAAACAAAGATCGAGAAAAGGGTTTAGAATAAGAGTTGAAAATCCTTACGCCTTTTTCGAGAAATCCGTCCGTTAGATTTTAGATCTGACTTCAGTACTGTGTTCCTATCAACGCAGGCTACAACTGGACGTAAATTTTGTTACGTTTAGACATGTTTCGAATTTATGATATTGTCAGGATTGAATATGATTCAGATATGATGTTTCTACTACCGTAGACATTATGGAATTGAAGTCAGATTAAAGAACAGACTGTTCCTGTAATTGTTATGAGTTTTGAAAGATAGTGACTGAGATTTTATATCAGAATTGTGTTAATATTCAGAGTATGAATTATGTGGGCACAGATTATGAGTTCAGTATTATATTTGTGATGTTCAGATTGACGGGATTATTCAGATTGTATTGTTATGCCGTCGAAACATCAGTTGAGTTAAATTGATCAGATTCAGATATGATTTCGATTAGATTGGGATATTATTAATATGACTCAGATTGTATCTTGTTCAGACATTGATCAGATTGTATACTGAATTGAGTATTGATCAGAACAGATTGTATATTGAGTTATTCACTAATACAGCGTATTCGATATTGTCATTTCAGATTTGATATGGACAGAGTTGAATACCAGACTTCGTCTTCGTCAGACCGGGACGACAAAGGTATAATGCATGTGATATTCGGGAAGTCCCAACTCAAATGAAATCTCATTTGAGTTTCCCAACAAAATCACATACTAGACTGTTGTCTATATTTTATTATGTTTATGCTTTGATTATAGAATTGTATTCAAATGTATGAGATTATTGTCATATTCAGCTATGAATATGATTATGCTTTGTTTACAGATTGTTATTCATTGCATTTAAGATAGGAAAGTCTTGACAGCCATTGTCAGACTTCTAGACGTTCGGTGTATCTCAACGTAGGAGTAGCCATTACTCCTATTGCCAGCCGTCGATACAGCTCGGACCGAAGTCTAGGAATAAGACGTACAGTCGCACCGAGTGGTTGGGTAGGTGACAGCCAGTGACGTCTTATTCACCCCGGGATCCCTAGAGTTATAGATCGAGTCAAGTCTAGACATGATTTGATTAGGACTTCATGCTTATATGGATGTGGCTCCTAGATCATGGGACCCATCGTTATTGCTTCCAGTTGTGCTAGCATGTTTTTATGATTTAGATTGTTTATATGCATGTTTATCTGATTTGAGTTGCATGCTTAATTTCATAGATTATGAAATATATTGTGTTTATACATGATCGCATGGTTTATGAATTATTTTGTATATATGCATGTTTACCATGTGTTATACTGGGATTTATTCTCACCGGAGTTATTCGGCTGTTGTCTTGTTTTGTATGTGTGCATGACAACAGGTGGGGCTGGATCAGGGTCGAGATGACGATGAGAGAAGACGAGTTAGCGTGGTGATTCCGGACTTGTAGCAGACTTGGTTTATTACATGAATTTAGTAATTGAACCTTAGACTTAGATTGTACAGTATTGTACTTTTCTACTGAACTGTAGTTTTTATACAGAATTGTATATTGTTTAGATTCCATTACCTTCCGCAGTTACATTTTAAAAAGAAAAATTTTTAGACCCTGTTTATCAGAACTGATAATTTAAATCCCAATAACAATTAAGAAGATGATTAGCGTCCGGGTCCCCACATCACTCATAGGATATCCCCCTCCCTACCAAGGGGTTTCTTTCGCCTCCCCAGGAATCGATCCCATGACCTATAGGATAAGTACATAGAGTCTTGAAACCTGGTACCAATTGAGCTACTAGCTCAATTGGTACCAGGATTGTGCTAAGTACCTATATATCCATGTGGTCTTAGGTTCGATCCTGGGGAGGTACAAACTCCAGTGCATGGGCTGGAGTAGCTTATGCGTAACGATGCCTATGGAAAGCCCGTGAGGGAAGAGTTCCAGAGGGGCTAAGGCCCATAGAGCAGAGCCCAAGATCGGGATAGCCTTGGGTCGTTACAATAAAAGGCGCCTTTTACTGTAACGACCCATTACAGGCCCAGTGGACCGCCCATACGGCCCACTGCCCCGATCGACCCAAGGCTATCCCGATCTTGGGGTCCCTCTATGGGGCCTTGTCCCTCACGGGCTTTCCATAGGCGTCGTACGGGTTACTCATAGGATCTCCCCCTCCCTACCAAGGGGTTTCTTTCGCCTCCCCAGGAATCGATCCCATGACCTATAGGATAAGTACATAGAGTCTTGAAACCTAGTACCAATTGAGCTACTAGGGTTTCCAAAAGTGTTTTAGATTATCAAAGTGTCATGGGCCTTGAGTTGTTGGACCATTGGATGGCTAACATAATTGTGAATTTTAAATGGGCCAAAATGTTTTAGGTGAAAAATAAGTTTTTGGGCCCTTAAGTTTAAAATTACAAAAGTTGCAAACATTTTCTCATGAAATAAATATTTTAAGTTGGACTTTAAATATTTATAGTAAATGGTGATTTACAAGAAATTCGGTTATAAATAAATTAATTGGAAAGTAGACAAAGGTGTTTGTATACTTTGTTAATTTAGTTTATAATCGTGGCGGTTAGTGATTGGATCAAGATATATAATATTGGATCAATTAATTATTGTGATAATTTGTTAGAGTAGGTGCCCGTCGAGCCAAGTGTTGGCCGAGTGTTCACAATGAAACTCTATGTATAAGCAATCTTTATTTTAGTAATATTTGAAATTATTATTTTGGCACATCTTTATCTGTATACCCAATGCTAGTTGCATAGATAAAGCCCTTGAATATACAAATAGTAGAAAGAATGTGAGATGCTCATATGATGAGTATCATGAAACTCATATTTGTAATACTGTATATTCTAAACGGTTCGTAGTCGATTCAGCCGCCACTGAGAAGGATATAGGCCGCTTGAGTTAGAGACTAGTATCTGCGATGTGAGTACCATGTTTCATTGGTAGGGGACATTGTGATGTCCGAGCATGCAGATAGGTGCTCCTGGTAGAGTGCACTGAACAACCCTCCATTAAAGGACTTTCCAAGTCATTCTCACTTATCGAGTGGAAACGTCCTAGTTTATGGTTATACACCATTAGTCCTTATGACCCGGGACAACATTGAGACTCTATGTGCTAGCATTTCACTTTGACTTGTTTACCGACTCTTATGGGGTCATCAGGTGGCAAAGTTGGGTGTCATGTCGAAACATATAGGAGTCGATGCATTGTAGTCGGGGATTCACCGCTTACCTTCGGGTATGGATATCCTATGTGTTATCATGTGTTAGTAGGTTGAAATCTCTGGCCAGAGTATGGTGGTAATTCTGAAAGGGGTTTCATAGATTACACCATCTATGCAACTACGACATGACACATAGTATCGATTCATTGACAACTCTCGATAAACCAATGGTTGTCGAATCGGTCGGGATATATGAGTTGAAGGGACCGTACTGTACGCTAACCATAATTGAATGGTTCTTGCAGGCACTATCATTTGATACCTAGGGAATCATGTAAGCGATGCTGCTAGGCGTTTAACATGATTGGTTGGGTACTATCAGACTTGAGTTCTGATGTTCTTGTTATCAAAGAGTTGATAAGTAAGAATGGAGCAATTGGGGTATGCTCATATAAGGACATGTTTAGTCCGAATCACATGGAGATGTGAACCCACGGCTAGTTGTATCAATGAACCATTGAGGGCCACACAAGTACTGGCTTTCTAGAACCCGTTGAGAAGTAAAAATAGTTCAATGTGTTGAACGGCTTATAAAGGAGTTTATAAGCGTAAGGAAAATTAGAAGTATGACTTCTATAAAGGAGAAATTAGTTCAATGTGTTGAACGGCTTATAAATGAGTTTATAAGCATAAAAAAATAGAAGTATGACTTCTATGAGAGAAATGTAACTTTTAATTTATGAATGTGTTCTTAAATTAAAATTTGGCCAAATAAATAATGTATTTGAAAATTGTGATTTTCATAAACATTATTTTGGACTAAATTAAATTAATTCAAGTGTTGAATTAATTAAACACTAGTGGGCCTAGTAGAGTCCAAGTAATTAAATTAATTCAAGTGTTGGATTAATTAAATAACATTGGGTCTAGTAGAGCCCAATTAGAAATAATTATTAAACTAGTGGGCTTGAGTAAAATCAAGTAATGGTTAAATGGTCTCAAATGTGTTTGAGACATTTAAATAAAAGTCCACGGGCCTTGTAATTGTCACAAGCCCATATAGAATGTGCATGGGGAGATGAAAGATTGGGAGACAACTTTTTCAAGGTTCTAGGCTTGGGATGCTAAAAAGTGTTTTGGCTTTTCCCACAACCAAGACTAGTCATCCTCCCTCATTCTAGACTCAATATTTTTCGAAAATGTCTCTCCTTCTCTCCTAGGATGAATAGTGCCGAAAATACTATTCATTTTCTCTCATATTTTTGTTCTTCAATTGTTGGAGAAACAATACACTTCTCAAAGAAAAATGCTCTAATTTTTCTAGTGCAAAATTAGAGTGGTTCTAGCTAGTTGGTGGTGGGCTTAATATTTGAGCAAGGTGGCCTCAAAGGAAGCTTGAAGATTGTCTTGCCATTGAAGAGCTTAGTTGTATATCAACTAAGTTGGAGCCATCATCAATCCTTGTGATTGATAGGTAACGATTTTCTTACACCCTATGTATGACATAGTTGTGTTTTTGTATTTGCTAGTGAAATGTGTGGTGGCCGAATTTTATGCCAAAAATCGAAATATTTTTGCTTCCGTTGCGCTTCCGGTCCCCGTAACCGATCCCATTTCATAATTAATTGATGGTGTATGATATGTGATATTATGGATGAAGGATGATCAAAAGCCCAAGCCCAATTTGCTAGGTCTATGCTAGGATATTTTGTGTTGAATGATTGTAATAATTATCAATTTATAAAGTGAGCTTGGTTTATGGCCCGTTCCCACCCCATGAGATGTATCCCTATTTGTCATAGATATTTATTTGTAAATATTAGTATAGTGGATGATCAAGATTGGAAGATGATGGCCATGATGATTATGAAGATCGAAGACATGTAAATATTGGAAGCTTATGTAATAGTTGCATTTCCATCCCGTGCATTTCCCTAGGATTGGACCTAGGCCCGTGTTTAGCACACACGGTCCGTTATTATTGGGGCGATTGATCATCCTTGTCTGTTTACTGTTTATAATATATGCATGATATGTTATAAATAATGAGTCTGTGCGTTATTATTATAATAACAAAGTTGCATGAATCCGGTAAACATACGATCAAACATGGCGAGCTTTTAAATAAAATTAATGATGAGACCTTTTCAAAATTAAAAACCCTCGTTTTGAATTAGATTCAAAATTAATATCAAGCCCGAAATGGGGAATTATAAATTTGTTTATAATTTTCTTGTCTTCCATCGACAAATGGGTGCATGACGAATCGCTACCCGTACTCGGGGCTCGGCTCATATTATTGGGGGGGCCTTTAGTACCGGAAAGCTGTGACATACATTTGACATGGTGATGTGAACTACGTGGAACTCCCATGACTTCGGCTCATATTATTGAGGGAACTCTTGGCGACCGTCCATTAAGGTTCAACATCGATGGGTAAGGCTTGACACGTAAAGATGAACGACGTCATATTATTGGGTCCTA
Source organism: Primulina eburnea (assembly GCF_022965805.1). Lineage (NCBI taxonomy): Eukaryota > Viridiplantae > Streptophyta > Magnoliopsida > Lamiales > Gesneriaceae > Primulina > Primulina eburnea. Next base: position 12,766,770 of record NC_133108.1, read on the forward strand.
ATCAAACGTGAGACAAAAGTTTACGTAGAGGGTTGCATTGTGATGCAATTGGAAACTACCATTTAGGAATTGTGATTGGCTGATATTATTCGGGATCATAATTCTCTAATTGGACCTGACGTACCTACTGAGGAAAGGAGTTTCCCGTTTTCACTAGAGGGTAGTGAAAGATGTCAAAACAGTGGGAGTAAACATTTATAAAGTTAAATTCCATACTTTATATCTTACTAAATATTTTAAAATAGTCATTAACATTTATTTGTTTAATTTTCAGTACTATTTGACAATGTCTTCAATTCGCAATCCGCTTTCTGCCGTACTCGAAAAACATGTGTTAACCAGGACCTAACTACCTCACTTGGCTAAGAAACCTGAAAATCGTCTTGAACTCGGAAAAGATTGCATATACACTGACTGAGTCGCCCCCTGATAAGGCTCCGACTGACTGCACTCCTGAGGAATTGCAGACCTACAAGGATTGGTGTGACCATGACTTGAAGACCAAGTTTTATATGCAGGCTTCTATGAATGATGAGCTGCAGAGGCGTTTTGAGGGTGCAAAGAGTGCTGCTGACATTCATTTGCACCTCAAGGAGCTCTTTGGTGAGCATACTCGGCCTCTTAGGCATGCTACCGTCAAGGAGCTAATCACTTTGCGCATGCGAGATGGGGCCTCGGTCCATGAGCATGGCCTAAAGATGATTTGACTCGTGGACAAGCTTGTTGGCATGGATTTGATGTTGCCTTCAGAGTTGACCACCGACGTGTTGCTGCTATCGCTGCCTAGCTCATTTGATCCTTTTGTGGTGAACTTCAATATGAACAAGATGGAGCCGACCCTTGAGGAGTTGGTGAACATGCTTGTGACTTTTGAGTCCACTATCAAGAAAGAGAAGTCGGTTCTTTATGTGGGTTCTTCATCTGGTACGAAGACCGATCCACGTGGGAAGAGGAAGAAGTGTTCTTTCCAACGTCCCAAGAAGAACGTGCCCTTGAAGAGGCAAGCTCCAAGTCCCGTTGTGGTAGCCACACCAGTGAAGGCTAACAAGACTGTTGACGTTTGTCATTACTGCAAGAAGCCTGGACATTGGAGGCGTAACTGCAGGGAATATCTTGCCTAGAAGGGTTCTGGAAACGGTATGTTCTATATTGAAGTAAACATTTCAATTAACTCTACTTCTTGGGTATTGGATACCGGCTGTGGCTCACATCTCTGTAATGATTTGCAGGTGATGGGAAGAAATAGAAGGCTTAGAAAAGGTGAGACCATTTGAGGATGGGCAATGGAGCAAGGGTTGCTGCCAAGGCCGTAGGAGATGTTTACTTGATTTTGAACAATGATTTTAAGTTAATTTTGAGAGATGTTTTGTTTGTACCCGACTTGGTGAAAAACATTATTTCCATTTCTATGTTGGACAAAGATGGATTTTCTTGTTTATTTAGCAAAGGTTTTTGCAACATTTACAAGAATGAATGTTTAGTTGGTACCGGGGAACTTGAAAACGATCTCTATAACTTAAAATTGAAAGATATTCCACTAAACAATGTCCAAGCGATAACAACAACAAACAAAAGAAAACAAGATACTCTAAATTCGGCACAATTATGGCATGCTCGATTAGGACATATTTCCTTAAGAAGGATGAACAAGCTAGTGGGAGTTGGCATGTTTGATATGTCTGATATTAATGCTCTCACGACTTGTGAATCCTGTCTAAAAGGAAAGATGACCAAAATTCCATTTAAGGGCCATGTGGAGCGAGCCAAAGGGTTATTGGATTTGATCCATACCGATGTGTGCGGTCCGCTTAGCATCACCACTAAGCATGGACATGCCTACTTCATCACCTTTACCGATGATTTCTAAAGGTATGGGTATGTGTATTTGATGAAATACAAATCTGAAGCTTTTGAAAGGTTCAAAGAATTCAGAAGTGAAGTAGAGAATCAGTTGGGACGAAGCATCAAGACACTTCGATCGGATCTGGGTGGTGAGTACTTGAGTGCCGAGTTCCAAGAGTATCTAAGGGAGAATGAGATTCTCTCGCTGTGGACTCCGCCCGCTACACCAAAGTTGAATGGTGTTTCGGAGCGTCGTAACCGGACTTTGATGGACATGGTTCGGTCTATGATGGGGTTCACGGAGTTGCCGCCATCCTTTTGGGGATATGCGCTTGAGACAGCGGCACTATTGTTGAACAATGTCCATACAAAAGCAGTTGATAAGACACCATATGAGATATGGATGGGTAAGCCACGCCCTGCTTATGTGAAGCAGGTAGTGGGAGATAAATTGGATAGTCGATCCATTTTATGTTACTTTGTGGGATATCCAAAGAATTCTGTTGGATATTACTTCTATCATCCCCAAGAAACAAATGTATTTGTTTCTAGGAATGCAACCTTTTTGGAAAGGGAATTTCTATTGAATAGAAAAGGAGAGATGATAGAAATCGAAGAAGTTCGAGAGACACCCACAATTGTAGAACTCACACCCGAAGAGCCAAGGGAGGAGATACAAGCTCCTAGAAGATCCGAGAGAGTCTCGAGACCACCTATGAGGTATGGTCTGCTTCTTGAAGAGGGCCGTGATGAGCCTAACCTTGGATGTGATCCAAGGACCTTCAAGGAAGCGTTATCTGATGCCGATTCATCCAAGTGGCTTGAAGCAATGGAATCTGAGATGAATTCCATGCGTTCGAACCAAGTGTGGAATCTTGTGGATCCACCTGAGGGAACTGTTCCCATAGGGTGTAAATGGATTTACAAGAGGAAACTTGGGGCGGATGGGAAGGTATTGACCTTCAAAGCGCGATTGGTAGCAAAAGGATATACTCAAAGACAAGGAGTTGACATTGAAGAAACCTTTTCTCCAGTCGCAATGTTCAAGTCCATAAGGATTTTGCTAGCCATAGCTGCATGGTATGACTATGAGATATGGCAGATGTATGTTAAGACAGCCTTTCTTAATGGAGATATTAAGGAAGAAATTTACATGTCTCAACCAGAAGGGTTTACATCTGTCGGAAGTGAGCATATGGTATGCAAACTTCAGAGATCTATTTATGGTCTAAAACAGGCATCTAGGAGTTGGAACCTTAGATTCGATAGTACAATCAAAGAGTTTGATTTTACTAAGAATCCTGAGGAACCCTGTGTGTATAAGAAGGTCAGTGGGAGTGCTGTGACATTCTTGGTGCTGTATGTTGATGACATTCTACTCATTGGGAATGATGTAGGAATGTTGCAATCAACCAAGATATGGTTAGCAAGCAAGTTCTCGATGCAAGACTTGGGTGAAGCATCTTTTGTATTGGGAATACAAATCTATAGAGATAGATCGAAGAGATTGCTTGGTCTCACCCAGTCCACATACATTGATACCATCCTGAAGCGATTCTCGATGGATGAGTCCAAGAGAGGACATCTACCAATGTGTCATGGCGTGACCCTATCCAAGTCTATGTCTCCCAAGACTGATGCGGAGATAGCGGCGATGACACACATTCTGTATGCTTCGGCAATTGGTAGCATCATGTATGGAATGATATCCACACGTCCTGACGTGGCTTTTGCACTAAGTGTAGTGAGTAGATATCAATAGAACCCTGGTCTTCCACATTGGAAAGCTGTGAAAGACATCCTCAAGTACTTGAGGAGGACCAATAAATTGTTCTTGGTCTATGGGGGTGGAGAACTAAAATTGGAAGGCTATACTGACTCTAGCTTCCAAAGCGATATTGATAACTCAAAATCAACCTCTGGATTCATATTCATGCTCAATGGTGCTGCTGTCTCTTGGAAGAGTTCCAAGCAAGACAGTACAACGGATTCCACCACTGAGGCAGAATACATTGCTGCATCAGCTGCAGCAAAGGAGGCATTTTGGATAAGGAATTTCGTCCAAGAGTTGGGCGTCATTCCTAATGGAGTTGCTCCTGTCCCGGTGTTTTGTGACAACACGGGAGCCATTGCTCAAGCAAAGGAGCCGAGGTCTCATCAGAAGTCCAAACACGTATAGAGAAAGTACCACATCCTCAGAGAGATCGTGGAAAGAGGAGATGTCATGATTGACAAAGTCGACTCCGCAGATAATGTTGCTGATCCACTAACTAAGCCTTTACCTGGACCATTATTCGAGAAGCATCGCGAATCAATGGGTTTGAAGCATATGGGTAGTTGGCTCTAGTGCAAGTGGGGGATTGTTAGAGTAGGTGCCCGTCGAGCCAAGTGTTGGCCGAGTGTTCACAATGAAACTCTATGTATAAACGATCTTTATTTTAATTATATTTGAAATTATTGTGTTGGCACATCTTTATCTGTATACCCATGCTAGTTGCATAGATAAAGTCCTTGAATATACAAATAGTAGAAAGAATATGAGATGCTCATATGATGAGTATCATGAAACTCATATTTGGAATACTGTATATTCTAAACAGTTCCTAGTCGATTCAGCCGCCGCTAAGAAGGATATAGGCCGCTCGAGTTAGAGACTAGTATCTGCGATGTGAGTACCATGTTTCATTTGTAGGGGACATTGTGATGTCCAAGCATGCAGATAGGTGCTCCTGGTAGAGTGCACTGAACAACCCTCCATTAAAGGACTTTCCAAGGGGTTCTCACTTATCGAGTTGAAACGTCCTAGTTTATGGTTGTACACCATTAGTCCTTATGACCCGAGACAACATTGAGACTATATGTGCTAGCATTGTACTTTGACTTGTTTACCGACTCTCAAGGGGTCATCAGGTGGCAAGGTTGGGTGTTCTGTCGAAACATATAGGAGTCGATGCATTGTAGTCGGGTATTCACCGCTTACCTTCGGGTATGGATATCCTATGTGTTTTCATGTATATGTAGTGTAAATCTCTGATCAGAGTATGGTGGTAATTATGAAAGGAGTTTCATAGATTACACCATCGATGCAACTACGGCATGACACATAGTATCGATTCATTGACAACTCTCAATATACCAATGGTTGTCGAATCGGTCGGGATATATGAGCTGAAGGGACCGTACTGTACGCTAACCATAATTGAATGGTTCTTGCTGGCACTATCATTTGATACCTAGGGAATCATGTAAGCGATGCTGCTAGGCGTTTAACATGATTGGTTGGGTACTATCAGACTTGAGTTCTGACGTTCTTGTTATCAAGGAGTTGATAAGTAAGAATGGAGCAATTGGGGTATGCTCATATAAGGACATGTTTAGTCCGAATCACATGGAGATGTGAACCCACGGCTAGTTGTATCAATGAACCATTGAGGGCCACACAAGTGCTGGCTTTCTAGATCCCGTTGAGAAGTAAAATTAGTTCAATTTGTTGAAGGGCTTATAAAGGAGTTTATAAGTGTAAGGAAAAATAGAAGTATGACTTCTATGAGAGAAACGTAAATTTTAATTTATGGAAGTATTCCTAAATTAAAATTTGGTCAAGTGAATAATGTATTTGAAAATTGTGATTTTCATAAACATTATTATGGACTAAATTAAATTAATTCAAGTGTTGAATTAATTAAACACTAATGGACCTAGTAGAGTCCAAATAATTAAATTAATTCAAGTGTTGATGTAATGCCCGAGAATTTAATTACCGTAATCTGAAATGATTTGGATACGATTACCGTAATCTGAGATTAATCTGAAATGACTTATTGAATTAATTGCGATAATTATCGACGGAACGGATCGGATTAGAACACATGAGAAAGGTGTAAATGTGTGTGCCAAGAAAGAACCCCGCGCACATGCGCTGTAGGGATGGGCGCACATGCGCGGAGCTGGCCGAGGCTTGCGCGCACATGCGCGGCAAGGCCAATACCATCGGCGCATATGCGCGACGGAGATGGCGCATATGCGCGGGAGGGCCAGTAGGGGTGGCGCATATGCGCGGAAATAATGGCGCATATGCGCGAGTAGTACTTTCGCCGAGACAGTAGGTCTCGCGCATATGCGCGAGTAGTGACCGCGCATATGCGCGAGACGTGTTGCACAAAGGTTGTGCCATTTGCTTTGCATGCACGGAAGGTATGTATATACATATATATTGGCATGCAATTCTTCAGAATTGGAAGGAGAAAATCGAGGGTTTAGGGAAAAGCTTTGTTCTTTTTCTTTAGAAATTGATTTACGAGCAAATCGTTTATCTAAATCGGAATCTGACTTCAGTTCTGAACTCATCTCGCTACGAGCTACACAAGGACGTAAGTTGTATTACATTTAGACAAGATTTGAATTTATGATGTTGTTAGAATTGAATATGATTCAGATATGGTGTTTCTACTACCGTAGATTTTGTAGAATCGAAGTCAGATTTAGAAACAGATTGTTTATGGAATTGTTATGAATTTTAAAGTTGATTTGATTAAGATTGCTATCAGAATTATGAGGTTATTCATTTTACAGTGTACAGATACTGAAGTTATAGATTGTACTGAGATTTATTAGGAATTCTGGTAGTGTAATTGTGATGTTAAGACTGACGGGGTTACAAGACTGTAGTGTTATGCCGTCTAAACATCAGTTGGTACAGATTGATCAGATTCAGTATTGGTTTCTGTTATCTCGTGATATTGTTGATATGAATCAGATTGTAGTTTATAAAGATATTGATCAGAACAGATTGTAAATCGGGTTACACATCGATACTGTAAGGCCCGAGATAATAAAGATGATATTATTTTAATCCGAGAATATGTAATTGGAAACTTTTGGAGTGTTGATTTATATTCCAAGATGTTTGCAATTATTTAGGATTGAAATGGAATTATTTAGGATTGAATTGAATTAAAAAGATTGAGCGGGGGCCAATTTGCAATTAGTGAAAAATTGATGGACTAAAGTGTAATTAATGTATGTTGCATGGGACACTTGGCTTGATTCACCTCTTGAACGTGGCCATGCAATTGATTGATTCACCTCTTCAACGTGGCCATGCAATTGATATATATATATATATATATATATATATATATATATATATATATATATATATATATATATATATATATATATATATAAACATCATTTCCTCGACAATTTCAAGGCAAAACCGAGAAAAGCTTCATGAAATTCTCAAAACTTGGTTTTGGTGCGAAAATTGTGATTTTGGTTAATTCGGTTATCAGATTTTAATTCCGGACACAGTACTGTACTCCTCTCGTTGAGAGCTACAACTGGACGTAAGTTTTATGGAGTTATGTTATCATTTGAAATTATGATATTGGAGAAATTGTTGTTTGATTATTATTATGTATTCTGGGAATACTAGACATCGTAGAATCGAAACCGGATTGAAAAACAGACGGATTATGGAATTGTTATGATTTTATGATTATACCGATTGAAAATGGGACAGATTTGAATTATGAATTGATTATGGATTATATCAGATATGGGTTATGATTTGTAATTAATATCTGGTAAGGTTGTATTGACGAGAATATTCAGATTGTTCCGTTAAATCGTTGATTTGAATTAAATCCAGATTGATCAAATTCAGATATGATTTCGATTAGATTGTGATATTATTGATATGACTCAGATTGTATCTTGTTCAGACATTGATCAGATTGTATACTGAATTGAGTATTGATCAGAACAGATTGTGAATTGAGTTACACATTGATACAGTGTATTTATATTGTCATTTCAGATCGGATATGGACAGACTGGACTTCAAGACTTCGTCTTCCTCAGACGGGGACGACAAAGGTATAATTCATGTGATATTCGGGAAGAAACAACTCAATTGAGATCACAATTGAGTTGCCCAATAAAATCACATACTTGTGCATTGTTTTATTTTGAGATGATATGATATATCTTGACATGATTAGATTTGTTTATAGATCTGGTATGCAAATTATGTTAAGATGATTATGCTTTGTTTACAGATCATGTTACATCGCATTACGATGATTATGCTTGTTTACAGATTTTGTATTCATGCATTAAGATAGGACAGTCTGGAGATCAGGCAGACTTCTAGACGTTCGGCGATATCACAGCTTAGGGGAAGATCACCGCCCCTATTGTAGATGCGGATATAGATCAGGCCGAAGTCTAGGAATAAGACGGTCAGCACCTCGATTGGGAGGGTAGGTGACAGACAGTGCCGTCTTATTCACAATGGGATCCCTAGAGTTATAGATCGAGTCAAGTCTAGACATGATTTGATTAGGACTTCATGCTTATATGGATGTGGCTCCTAGATCGTGGGACCCATCGTTATTGCTTTCAGTTGTGCTAGCATTATTTTATGATTTAGATTGTTTATATGCAGGTTTATCTGATTTGAGCTGCATGCTTAATTTCATAGATTATGAAATATATTGTGTTTATACATGATCGCATGTTTTATGAATTAGTTTGTTGATATACATGCTTACCATGTTTTATACTGGGATTTATTCTCACCGGAGTTATCCGGTTGTTGTCTTGTTTTGTATGTGTGCATGACAACCGGTGGGGCTGGATCAGGGTCGAGAAGATGACGAGAGAAGACGAGTTTAGCGTGGTGATTCCGGACTTGTAGCAGACTTGGTTTATTATTTGAATTTAGTAATTGAACCTTAGACTTAAGTTGTACTCTATTGTACTTTTCTGCTGAACTGTAGTTTTTATATAGAGATGGATATTGTTTAGATTACATTACCTTCTGCAGTTACATTTTAAAAAGAAAAATTTTTAGACCCTGTTTTATCTTAATTGATAATTAAATCCCAAAGATGATTAAGCAGAAAGATCAGCGTCCGGGTCCCCACAACAGGTGGTATCAGAGCGATAGATCCTTTAGTGATAGATCCTTTAGATTAAGATAGTCAGAACTGATAGATCCTTTAGACTGAGATAGAAGAGAATGTGCGGGGTAGATGAATTTTCTTTCCTTGCATGTGTGTGCTAGCATGAGATTGATTTAATGTTGATTGACATTATGTGCTAGCATGAGACTATGTGTTACTGCTTTAAGATACATGTTTATCTGATTATGTGATTGGAATTGGTATTATGTATTCTTAAGTATGAATCAGATCAGATTCATGATCAGCAGTAAGATGATCATAATCAGAGAAAGATTGGTACAGATTGTAGTGCGAGATTACTAATGTGTTTGGTAATCAGATGTACCGCCCAGAAGAATTCCAGAAAGAGGCAGTACTTCATATGATCAGACAGGTAGGTCAGAACCTCAGATAGACGTGTCAGAAATTCAGATGGAAACACAGTTACAGAGGTTCCAGTCGTTTCAGCAGCCGGTTCTGAAGGGAAATGAGACGTCAGCAGATTGTGAAAAGTGGCTTGAAGAAATAGAAATGTTATTTGAATTCCTAGATTTCACAGATGAGTGTAGAATTAGGCTTATTGAGAACCAGTTGCACGAAGCTGCCAGAAGATGGTGGTTACTCATCAAAGGAGCTTTAGAGCAGAGTCGTTCAGTGATTTCATGGAAGATTTTTAAGGTTGAGTTCTACCAAAGATTCTTCCCCGTGTCATATAGAGAGGACAGAAGTGCAGAATTTGCAAACCTAAAACAGGGTCAGATGAGTATTGATGAATACTTAGCACAGTTCTTCACCTGGTTACGTTTTGCCCCTCTTATAGCTAGAACTGATCATGCTATATCTAGTCAGTTCATTCAGGGATTAAATCCGGAAATACGTACATTGGTGAATGTGAAGCAATCGAGTAGTTTTGCTGATACCTTGAACAGGGCCAAAAGAGCAGAAACGGTTCTGATAGGACAACAGGGAGTCTCGTATGATCTTCCAACATTAAATCCACAGCAACTGCCTTCTAGAGTTGAGATTGGCAGCAGCAGTGATAGGAGGAAAGAACCATTGAAGATTCAAAAGAAACAGTTCAAGAAGTTAGGAAGTGATTCCTCTAGTTTTAGCAGTCCTACTCCGAGCTATACCGGAGTGTATTGCAGGACGTGTGGAGGGCGACATTCTACAGAACAATGCCAAGGAGTGCTTGGTAAGTGCAATATCTATAAGTAGACGGGACACTTTGCTAAAGTTTGTCCTCAGAGGCAATTTCGAAGATCTTAAAGAGCAGGGTCATTGGTGGTAATGACTGAAGAACAGACTCCGAATTCCCACAGGTACTGTTGCTTGTATGATTATATGCATAGGTATTGATATGTACTAATGCATTATTTATGAATACCTGTGATTGAATAGCATGGAGATATGCTATATCTGTTGGATTAATGGTTACTGTAGTATTGATTCCTTGGTTGTTGAGGAATATGTTAATATCAGAGATTTCTGTGACATGATATACCACGGTTAGATAAGACTGAGATTGAACTAGATTGTGATGTACTTGTGTTATATGATTCTGATTGCAGTATTGACATGTATATGCTAAACAAGTACAGAAATATCGTAGAATGTGTGCCAGAAACGGTAAGATTCAAACTAGATCTGGTTGATAAACGGAGATTTTCCGGTAAGGATTCTAGATCCAGAATTCCTAAATTATTGTACTGTTTATGACTCGATTATTACAAAAAGGAACAGATGGTATCCTTATGTATTCAATAGATTCATTGAAATCGAGTCTAGCAGTGACAGAATTGCTAGTAATATAATAGTTGACTGGTGTTTGCCTAGATAAGATGTCAGATGTGTTTGATATCAGAAAGGTAGATTTCAGAATTGAATCAATACCAAGTATTACGGGTATAATAGAACATAGTACAGAATGATTGACAGAATTGATATAATTGACAGATAAAAGAACATTAGCTGAGAAATCCAGTTGATTGAGTATTTCTCTGGAAGATATTTCAGTTCTGTTTCTAAATTGATAGATTTTATGTTCAGAGGTATTCTGAAAATTATGCTTGGTATATCTATGATTTATTGATATATTGCAGCATTTGATTGATTATATTGAATATTTGAAGATTGTGTTAAATATTCAGAGAACTATGATCATTGTATACAGAAATGGGTAAGGTATGAATCCGGTATGCAGTTATTGATACAGTGTTTATTCAGAATATGCAGTATCTGAAGATCGGTTGATTTAGACAGTTAAGACAGAAAGATCAGGAATTCTAGAAATTTCAGAAATTATTATCTGCAGATTATCTTATTCTGATTATTTATTCTCTTATTGTTATATATATCTGCTGAGTATTGTTATTGTTCTACATCCGTATTTGTGCGATATCTTATATTGTTGGGAGCATATGTTATTTGCAGATAAGATATAGCAGTTGATATGGACAGTATGAGGATTGGTCAGATAGCCAGAATTTACAGTTGCCTGATTTTGTTATTTTATGAGTTTTCGTAAACTCACTAGATCTCTATAGGGTCTTTCTATTCTGAACCTGATGTGATATTACTGTTATTGTGAATCAGTGTTTGATACATATTAGTGTAAACAGTCAGACATGTGATCAGAATGTTCAGAATTTGTTTGTAGTAAACAGAACAGAGCATCAGTCAGAATAACAGATATTTGATTTTGTGTTATATGGGACTGATTATGTTATGATATCAGAATGTTTCAGAATTGTTTACAGATTTTGATATTGATAGTCAGAGCTGAATAACAGGTAGGTATTTCTTCTTTATTTTATGTTATTAACTGAATTGTTTATACAGGATGGTTCGAATCTGAATTCACAGATAACGTCAGAACCGAACAGTTATGGATTCAGTTTTCATTCAAATAGTTGTGAATGTGCGTTATTCGAACAGATAGTGGTGATATAGACCGATCAGATCAGTTTTCACAGAATTTGTACAGAAATGTTGGCAGAAATTGTACTGACAAGTCTGAATTGCTAACAGAAGAAGACAAAAAGATAGAAATCAGAAGATTATTACAGATTTTGTATAGTTCTGAATAGAAATGGGAGTACATTTCTATGGCTTTCGTAATAAAATTACCGCCATTTTCTTTAGATTATGATATGATATGATTATGATTGATAGATTTCTCAATCTATATCTATCAGTTTGTACCAGATTACGTACAAACAGAACTAGATAACATAGATCGATGTCAAAGAAATAATCAAGATAGATTAGAATATTGAATAAGATGATATCAGATTGTGATTTTGATGGGGTTGTACTTGTGATAGAGTATATCATAAGCTCTCTTGTGCAGATTATTCACAGATTGACAGATAGTCAGGGCGTGGTTACCAGATATTGACAGATATTTGTAGAGCATTAGTACTGGATGTTAGTACTAGTTTATATAGATTATTGTCATTGTGTGACTTACTGTATGACAATAGTTATTGAGATAGTTCAGAATGGACAGATTTAAGAAACCAACGTCGGAGGATGACGATTGGTAGTTGAAGCTAAAGATTGTATGTATCTTTGCTCGAGATAAACAGATTTGATAACAGCTGATGGTCCTGATAGGTGATGAGCTGTAGATTGCTTTATACGGATATTGTATAACCAGTAATGCGAGATTGATTCTGTCAGAAGAACTGGAGAAGAAGTATTATGACATTATACTTCGTGAATACTCAGATCTAAGAGGGGGAGAAATGTAAGGCCCGAGATAATAAAGATGATATTATTTTAATCCGAGAATATGTAATTGGAAACTTTTGGAGTGTTGATTTATATTCCAAGATGTTTGCAATTATTTAGGATTGAAATGGAATTATTTAGGATTGAATTGAATTAAAAAGATTGAGCGGGGGCCAATTTGCAATTAAGATGATTATGCTTTGTTTACAGATCATGTTACATCGCATTACGATGATTATGCTTGTTTACAGATTTTGTATTCATGCATTAAGATAGGACAGTCTGGAGATCAGGCAGACTTCTAGACGTTCGGCGATATCACAGCTTAGGGGAAGATCACCGCCCCTATTGTAGATGCGGATATAGATCAGGCCGAAGTCTAGGAATAAGACGGTCAGCACCTCGATTGGGAGGGTAGGTGACAGACAGTGCCGTCTTATTCACAACGGGATCCCTAGAGTTATAGATCGAGTCAAGTCTAGACATGATTTGATTAGGACTTCATGCTTATATGGATGTGGCTCCTAGATCATGGAACCCATCGTTATTGCTTTCAGTTGTGCTAGCATTATTTTATGATTTAGATTGTTTATATGCAGGTTTATCTGATTTGAGCTGCATGCTTAATTTCATAGATTATGAAATATATTGTGTTTATACATGATCGCATGTTTTATGAATTAGTTTGTTGATATACATGCTTACCATGTTTTATACTGGGATTTATTCTCACCGGAGTTATCCGGCTGTTGTCTTGTTTTGTATGTGTGCATGACAACAGGTGGGGCTGGATCAGGGTCGAGAAGATGACGAGAGAAGACGAGTTTAGCGTGGTGATTCCGGACTTGTAGCAGACTTGGTTTATTATTTGAATTTAGTAATTGAACCTTAGACTTAAGTTGTACTCTATTGTACTTTTCTGCTGAACTGTAGTTTTTATATAGAGATGGATATTGTTTAGATTACATTACCTTCCGCAGTTACATTTTAAAAAGAAAAATTTTTAGATCCTGTTTTATCTTAATTGATAATTAAATCCCAAAGATGATTAAGCAGAAAGATCAGCGTCCGGGTCCCCACAGATACAATGTATCTGTTATTGTCATTTTAGATCAGATATGGACAAATTCGACTTCGAGACGTCGTCTTCATCAGATCAGGAAGACAAAGGTATAATTCATGTGATATTCGGGAAGCATAACTCTAATTAGATTAATTTGAGTTTCCCAATAAAATCACATACTAGATTATTGTTTATATTGTTACCTGATTATGCTTTGATTATAGAATTGTATTCAAGCAGGTAAGATATTTGTGATATTCAGTGATGAATATGATTATGCTTTGCTTGCAGATTGTTATTCATTGCATTTAAGATAGGAGAGTCTTTGACATGCATTGTCAAATAGCTAGACGTTTCGGTGTATCTCAGCATAGGAGTAGGTATTACTCTTATTGCCGCCGTTGATACAGCTCAGACCGAAGTCTAGGAATGAGACGTACATTACCCCGATTGGGAGGGTAGGTAGTGACGTCTTATTCACACCGGGATCCCTAGAGTTATAGATCGAGTCAAGTCTAGACATGATTTGATTTGGACTTCATGCTTATATGGATGTGGCTTCTAGATCATGGGACCCATCGTTATTGCTTTCAGTTGTGCTAGCATGTTTTATGATTTAGCTTGTTTATATGCATGTTTATCTGATTTGAGCTGCATGCTTAATTTCATAGATTATGAAATATATTGTGTTTATACATGATCGCATGTGTTATGAATTAGTTTGTTTATATACATGCTTACCATGTTTTATACTGGGATTTATTCTCACCGAAGTTATCCGACTGTTGTCGTGTTTTGTATGTGTGCATGACAACAGGTGGGGCTGGATCAGGGTCGAGAAGATGACGAGAGAAGACGAGTTTAGCGTGGTGATTCCGGACTTGTAGCAGACTTGATTTATTACTTGAATTTAGTAATTGAACCTTAGACTTAGGTTGTACAGTATTGTACTTTTCTACTGAAATGTAGTTTTTATACAGATATGTATATTATGTAGATGCCATTACCTTCCGCACTTCATTTTAAAAAGAAAAATTTTCAGACCCTGTTTTATCAGAACTGATAATTAAATCCCCAAAGATGATTAATAAGAAGATGATTAGCGTCCGGGTCCCCACAGTTGAATTAATTAAACCATATTGAGTCTTGCAGAGCTCAATTTAAATTAATTATTTAACTTGTGGGGCTTGGGTAAATTCAAGTAATGTTTAATTAGTCTCAAATATGTTTGAGATAATTAAATTTAGTCCATGGTTTTTAATTTGTTAAAAAACCATATAATATATGCATGCATGGGAGGTGAAGGGTTGGAGACAACTTTTGCAACTACCAAGGCTTGGCATGCTACTTTTGTCTCTACTTTTTGCAAGACCAAGACAAGTCTCCCTTCCCCCTCATTCAAGCTAGAATGGCCGAAACTCATACACATATTCTCTCAAGTTTTCTCTCAATTTTTCTCTTCAAGTGTTGAGGAAGAAAAATACTTCTCTTTGAAAAATCCTTTTATTTTTCTAGTGCAAAATAAGAGGGGTTCTAGTTTGCTAGTGGTGGGCCTAATTTGAAGGAAAGAAAGGAGTCCAAGGAAGCTTGTAGATTTTCATTCCATTCAAGAGCCAAGTTGTTTACAACTTGGTTGGAGCCATCATCTACCTTAAGAGGTTGATAGGTAACTATTTCTAAACACACTATGAATGTCATTTTGGTGTTTCATTGTATTTCCTACACAAACTCATGGTGGCCGAAATTTATATGCTAAAATCGAAAAATTTTGTGCTTCCGTTGCGTTTCCGGCCACCGTAACCGATCCCCTTTCACAAATCTGCAATGTTTGAAGCCTCATCGATTTTATGACAAGATATAAAATGTGTCATCTTAGAGAATCTATCTACAACAACAAAAATAGAATCCCTCCCCTTCTTAGTCCTAGGCATCCACAAAATAAAGTCCATAGAAATGTCAATCCAAGTTCTTTTTAAGAATAGCACGCAAAAGTGTTCCCAAAGTTCTCTTGACAACTTCAGTTTGTCCATCCGTTTGAGAATGACAAGTAGTAGAAAACAACAATTTTGTGCCAAGTTTAGGCCATTAAGTCTTCCAAAAGTAACTCAAGAATTTAACATCGCGACTAGAAACAATAAACCTAGGCATGCCATGCAACCTAGCGACTTCTCTAAAGAACAAATCCGCAATGTTTGAAGCATCATCGGTTTTATGACAAGCTATAAAATATGCCATCTTAGAGAATCTATCCACAACAACAAAAATAGAATCCCTCCCCTTCTTAGTCCTAGGCAACCCCAAAATAAAGTCCATAGAAATTTCAATCCAAGTTCTTTTTAAGAATAGCACGCAAAAGTGTTCCCAAAGTTCTATTGACAACTTCAGTTTGTCCATCCGTTTGAGGATGACAAAGTAGTAGAAAACAGCAATTTTGTGCCAAGTTTAGCCATAAAGTCTTCCAAAAGTAACTCAAGAATTTAACATCGCGACCAGAAATAATAGTCCTAGGCATGCCATGCAACCTAGCGACTTCTCTAAAGAACAAATCCGCAATGTTTGAAGCATCATCGGTTTTATGACAAGCTATAAAATGTGCCATCTTAGAGAATCTATCCACAAAAACAAAAATAGAATCCCTCCCCTTCTTAGTCCTAGGCAACCTCAAAATAAAGTCCATAGAAATGTCAATCCAAGTTCTTTTTAAGAATAGCACGCAAAAGTGCTCCCAAAGTTCTATTGACAACTTTAGTTTGTGCATCCGTTTGAGGATGACAAGTAGTAGAAAACAACAATTTTGTGTCAAGTTTAGCCCATAAAGTCTTCCAAAAGTAACTCAAGAATTTAACATCGCGACCAGAAATAATAGTCCTAGGCATGCCATGCAACCTAACGACTTCTCTAAAGAACAAATCCGCAATGTTTGAAGCATCATCGGTTTTATGACAAGCTATAATATGTGCCATCTTAGAGAATCTATCCACAACAACAAAAATAGAATCCCGCCCCTTCTTAGTCCTAGGCAACCCAAAATAAAGTCCATAGAAATGTCAATCCAAGTTCTTTTTAAGAATAGCACGCAAAAGTGCTCCCAAAGTTCTATTGACAACTTCAGTTTGTGCATCCGTTTGAGGATGACAAGTAGTAGAAAACAACAATTTTGTGTCAAGTTTAGCCCATAAAGTCTTCCAAAAGTAACTCAAGAATTTAACATCACGACCAGAAATAATAGTCCTAGGCATGCCATGCAACCTAATGACTTCTCTAAAGAACAAATCCGCAATGTTTGAAGCATCATCGGTTTTATGACAAGCTATAATATGTGCCATCTTAGAGAATCTATCCACAACAACAAAAATAGAATCCCGCCCCTTCTTAGTCCTAGGCAACCCAAAAATAAAGTCCATAGAAATGCCAATCCAAGTTCTTTTTAAGAATAGCACGCAAAAGTGTTCCCAAAGTTCTATTGACAACTTTAGTTTTTTCATCCGTTTGAGTATGACAAATTGTAGAAAACAACAATTTTGTGCCAAGTTTAGCCCATAAAGTCTTCCAAAAGTAACTCAAAAATCTAACATCGCGACCAGAAACAATAGTTGTAATAGCCGAGCCCGGTGTACGGTACGGTTTAAGTTTTGTATGTTTATTTGGGTTATTTGGTTAGATGTTTAGAGTTCTGTTTATGGGCCATAGTATTGTTGGTTATTATTTTCTTGAGGTGTAGTTGTTGTTGGTTGCGTTGTTTCAGTGTTTCGGATTGATTTTAGTTGCATGAGTGGTGTTCATTGCCGTGACCAGAGTGCACCCGCGCTCATAGTAAGAGTGCCCCCGCGGTGTACTGTTCATAATTTTGTTGTTGGAGGGCCGTGGCATCACCGCACCCGCGGTAGAGACCGCACCCGCGTTGTGTGCAGCGCTGCACCCGCGGTCGTAGTGTTTCAGAATTTGGTGGTTTTGCCGTGAGCATGGCGCACCCGCGGTGCTTGTTTGAGCGCACCCGCGGTCATGCATTATTGAGGTATGGGCGAGATATTTAGTACCTTTTTGGATGAGTTGACTTCATTTTCACCTTTCCCTTTCCTCTCAATCTCGTTTTTCTCTCTAGAACCAAGGGTTTTCCTCCATTTCTTTCATTTCCTATCTTCAATCCAAGCTTCTAGCTGGATTTTCGAGTAGAGATTGAAGTTCTCCTTGGTGCTAGGAAGCAAAGGTAAGCTTTTGGTTGTGTTATCTCTTGGTTTTAGAGAAGAGATGTTATGGGTTTGATGTATTTGTTGGTTTAATGGATTATTTGACTTGGATTCTTGGATATTGAGTTGATGTTGGTGTTATTTATGGATTATTGTTGTAGGTGGTGTACCAAGAGTTAGATTCAAGGTGTTATTGTGGTTTGTAAGTGGAATTTCATCCCTTGTGCTCACATGATAGTATATGTATTGTGTTACAAAGGTTTTATTGTGTTATTCCCTTCATTGGCTTCATAACTATGTATTGATTCAATTGTATATATATTGGAGACATTGTATGTCTCAATTGTATTAAAAGGGAATACAAAGAGTATAGACTTCAAAGTGATTGATTAAATGCCAAGAGAGAGTTTCAAATGTTTTATTGGATTGATAGATACATAGTCAGAGATTGCATGCAATTAGTTGATCATCGACCATAGGCTTACATCCCTCAGAGTTTCGGTTTATATCGATTGGGATACGAGCACCACAGACAGAGTTACTATTGATATCAATCCAACCAGAATAAAGAGAAATATCATCTCATTGTTATGCTATTTCTATGATATTCATGTTTCAGAGTTGATGGTATTTAATGATTTCAAAGCTATGTTTTACTGAGTATGATATGTTCATTGTTATGTAAGAGTTCCACTTGCTGAGTTTTATACTCATTTCAGTTATTTTCATATGATGCAGCTAAGAGCGACGGACCAGGACAGTGATTGTGGCCCGAGGTCATATGCATACAAAGTTGGAAGGATGGCATTTTTGGACATGATCATAGGAATGATATTTTGTATTCTTGTTATGTCATTTGAATGATCATGTATTTATTTTGGTTGCAAATATTTTTTAAATAATTTTATGTTATGAAATTGTAATCCTTCCTACCTTCAAGAAAATTTTAAATTCCGCTGTATTTTAATTTTAACGGGTCAAGGTTTCATATTTAGTGGTATCAGAGCACCGTTCTTCGGACCAATGCATATGACTTCGTCTACTTTCAACTGTCCGGGTATGTTTTCTTTGCATCTATCCATTGTTATTTATTGATATGTCTTTTGTGAGCACATTGTAGAGTATGCCTCCTAAGAGGAAAGCTGTAGAGGCTGAGGATAGTTCTTCCTCGAGAGTTGTCGACGAGTTCGGCAAGTTGCTTAAAGAGCAGGCCAAAGTCCATAGCGAGCAGATTCAGCAGCTGCTTCGATTGCAAGGAACAGGTCAGGGTAGAGGCCCAGTGAGAGGCCAAGTAGCTCAGGTAGTTGGCACTGATGTCGTCTTTTCTGCTTTTAAGAGGATGGATCCGCCAGAGTATGCAGGGAGCACCGATCCTTTAGTTGCTGTAGAGTCCTCAAGGCTCTTGAAGCTATCTTCGACCATCTCCAGTACGAAGACAAAGACAGGATCAGCTGTGCAGTATTCATGTTGGTAAAGGCTGCACGTATCTGGTGGAATGCCACTAAGGTTGGTGTCGATGGTTCAGCTTTGAAGTGGTCAGAGTTCACTGATTTGTTCTATGACAAGTACTTTCCCGACGCACTTCGAGCTAGGAAGGTGACAGAGTTTCTGGAGCTTCGACAGGGGAGCTTGAACGTTGATGAGTACATTCTCAAGTTCGAGGAAGGTTGTTTATTTGCTCCGTACATTGCTTCGAACGACAAAGACAAAGGCGCTCACTTCATTCGAGGCCTTCGTGCAGAGATCAGGAGGGATATTAACATGTCCAAAGCTGTGACTTTCAAAGAGATCGTGTCGAAGGCGTTGTTGGCCGAGCAAGACAAGAAAGTTATCGCCAGGGAGAGGCAAGAGAGGCATCAAGCTAGTGTTCAGAGAGGCCAGGGCTCGAATCAAAGAGGCAAGGATCGTTTCAAAGGGAAAGGCAAGATAGAGTCGAGTCCTAGACCACCTGAAAGGGGATCGGTTACGGTGACCGGAAGCCCAACGGAAGTTCAAAAAATCGAATTTTTAAGCAAAAATTTCGGCCACCATGCATTTCATGTAGCAAATACAAAAACACAACTATGACATACATAGGGTGTTTTAAAGAAATATACCTATCAATCTCAAGAGATTGATTATGGCTCCAACTTTGTTGTCAAACAAGAAAGCTCTTGAAATGTAGAAACTATCTTCAAGCTTTCCAAGTTCTTGAATCTTTCCTTCAAATTAAGCCCACAACCAACTAGGTAGATCCCCTCATATTTTGCACTAGAAAAATATGAGGATTTTTCAAAGAGAAGTTAGTTTTTTCTCCAACAAATTGAAGAACACAAAAATGAAGAAAAATGGAGAGAATTTTTCATGAAGATTTCGGCCATAGTGTCTTGGGAGTGAAGTGGGAAGACTTGTCTTGGTTTGTGAAAAAGTTGAGGCATAAAGTTGCATGTCATGCCTTGAAAACTCAAAAAGTAGTCTCCCAACCCTTCACCTCCCATGCATGCATATTATATGGTTTTTATCAAAATAAAAACCATGGACTAAATTTAATTATCTCAAACATATTTGAGACTAATTAAACATTACTTAATTTACCCAAGTCCCACTAGTTAAATAATTAATTTAAATTGAGCTCTACAAGACTCAATATGATTTAATTAATTCAACACTTGAATTAATTTAATTATTTGGACTCTACTAGGCCCACTAGTGTTTAATTAATTCAACACTTGAATTAATTTAATTTAGTCCATAATAATGTTTATGAAAATCACAATTTTCAAATACATTATTCACTTGGCCAATTTTAATTTAGGAACACTTCCATAAATTAAAATTTACATTTCTCTCATAGAAGTCATACATCTATTTTTCCTTACACTTATAAACTCATTTATAAGTCGTTCAACACATTGAACTAGTTTCTCCTTTATAGAAGTCATACTTCTAATTTTCCTTACGCTTATAAACTCCTTTATAAGTCGTTCAACACATTGAACTATTTTTACTTCTCAACGAGATCTAGAAAGCTAGTACTTGTGTGGCCCTCAATGGTTCACTGATACAACTAGCCGTGGGTTCACATCTCCATGTGATTCGGACTAAACATGTCCTTATATGAGCATACCCCAATTGCTCCATTCTTACATAATCAACCCCTTGATAACAAGAACGTCAGAACTCAAGTCTGATAGTACCCAACCAACCATGTTAAATGCCTAGCAACATCGCTTACATGATTCCCTAGGTATCAAATGATAGTGCCTGCAAGAACCATTCAATTATGGTTAGCGTACAGTACGGTCCCTTCAACTCATATATCCCAACCGATTCGACAACCATTGGTGTAATGCCCGAGAACTATAGAATTGATAAACCAAGATTATCAAGCTTCATTAACTAGAGACTCGGA
Source organism: Primulina eburnea (assembly GCF_022965805.1). Taxonomy (NCBI): domain Eukaryota; kingdom Viridiplantae; phylum Streptophyta; class Magnoliopsida; order Lamiales; family Gesneriaceae; genus Primulina; species Primulina eburnea. Next base: position 12,787,938 of record NC_133108.1, read on the forward strand.
AGATATGAGAATGCATGACATGCAATGAGGGAAGAAAGATATGAGAAAATAGGGTTTGCAACACCGCACCCGCGGTCTAGAACCAAGCGCACCCGCGGTTAAGCTTCGGGAAATTTTTAGATGAGGATCAGTAGGCATAGCGCACCCGCGGTCATGTAATGAGCGCACCCGCGGTGCAACGTGCAGAACAAAGAATTGGCCACTTGTTTGACATGCAATTGATATATATATTGTAAGGCTCGAGAATTATCCGTTGTCATCAATGTGAGATTTGAAACCATGAGAATGCATGACATTTAGAGTGGAATTTTTGAAGTATGGCCGAAGCCACACCGCACCCGCGGTGTTAGAGATACAGCACCCGCGGTGCATTGAGAGGAAATTAGTGAAATTGTGCGAACAGACACCGCACCCGCGGTGTTAGCACGACCGCACCCGCGGTGTGAGACCGCACCCGCGGTCATGTAAGGACCGCACCCACGGTCTAGGTGCTACATTTTTGGATGAACTCGCCGTGAGCACAGCGCACCCGCGCTTCTGAGCTACCGCACCCGCGGTCTGCATGCGAAAATGCCACCTTCGATTTTTATGTTGACACATGGCATGTTATATATATATACCTTGGCATGACATCTCATTCTTCAGATTTCCAGCATGCAAGAACCGAGAGAGCCATGGTAGCATTCTTCAAGTTCCATTAACTTAGAATTGAGATTGTGCTACTTCCGGGTATCCGATTTTAGATCTGACTTCGGTTTTGAACTCCTCTCATCAATTGCTATTAAAGGATGTAAGTATATCTCATTTTCAGCATGATTCAGATTTGAGATGTTGGAGAAATTATGATTTGTGTTGTAGATATGTGTTCTTGGTATACCGAGCATCGTATATTTGTTATCAGAACGATTTTCGGACACCGTATACAAGCCTTGCGAATTTCCAGCATGTATATCGATATTGATTGGAATAATTAAGCATGTTATATTGTGTTTTGATGAGTATATTATGAAGATTATGAGTTGTGGCTATTGTATATATTGTTTTGTTGAGATTGAGTTGACCGGTTCCGAGAATTACGCCGTTACGCCGTCAAATTGTATTGAAACCGATTTCAGCTATGTTTATTGAGTTGTTTGAGATGTATATTGATAGAGTGCACCTTGACTATGCCATTTCAGATTTGTATTGGCTATTGTGAACTCGAGACTTCGACTACGACACCGACGATTCGGCAAGAAAGGTATAATTCATGTGGTCACGGGATTGCACAACTCGATTCAGATTTGATACGAGTTTCCCTAAATCACATACTAGATTGTTATTACATTGATTATGTAATGCTTTGTTTATTGATTTCTATTCGAGTCCTGAGATAGGAGATATTGGCAGATTTGCCAAAACTAGACGTTTCGGTGTATCGACGCATAGGAGAAGATTTGCTATATGTAACGCCCCAGATTTAATGACTGTCCTCACTGTATCAAGACGTGTCTTTCCAGCGTGCTTATGTCCTCACTCACACGCACCCTGGGAAACTTCCCAGGAGGTCACCCATCCCAAAATTGCCCCAAGTCAAGCACGCTTAACTTTGGAGTTCTTATGTGATGAGCTACCGAAAAGAAGATGCACCTTCGTGATATGAGTAGTACCAATCAAATCTTTTAAGCCCTCTTCAACTGTTCAGTCCATTACATTGCACAGTCTCAGAATACCTCTCATTCCCGTGTGGGCGGTTCATTCATGTTCCCTCCACCTAGAAGCCTGCCAGGAGCCGCTCATTGTCCGTGCAACTGATGGCACCGGCGATCACCCCCCGCCCTCTTCGGCCCCGGGCCTCACATGCCCACCAGCTTCAGCTTGGTTCGTCCCCGAACCTCACCGTACTAAGAGAGGTCGGCTCTGATACCACTTGTAACGCCCCAGATTTAACGACTGTCCTCACTGTATCAAGACGTGTCTTTCCAGCGTGCTTATGTCCTCACTCACACGCACCCTGGGAAACTTCCCAGGAGGTCACCCATCCCAAAATTGCCCCAAGTCAAGCACGCTTAACTTTGGAGTTCTTATGTGATGAGCTACCGAAAAGAAGATGCACCTTCGTGATATGAGTAGTACCAATCAAATCTTTTAAGCCCTCTTCAACTGTTCAGTCCATTACATTGCACAGTCTCAGAATACCTCTCATTCCCGTGTGGGCGGTTCATTCATGTTCCCTCCACCTAGAAGCCTGCCAGGAGCCGCTCATTGTCTGTGCAACTGATGGCACCGGCGAAAATGACCATTTTAACATTTAAAATCATAAAATAATCATTTTAACTTGTAACCATTCATAAACATTAAAAATAATCATATTAGCATATAAAACAGCAAATAGGGCACTGCCATGACCTTTACAAATTTTTAGGTGTAAAAAGACCGTTTTACCCCTGGACTCGTCATTTTACGTTTTCGACTTTTTCTTGATTTCACGACTCTAACATGTCCCAAATAATTATTTAAGCCTACAAGAATTTTCTCATATTTTTATTTAGCTTAATTCGATGACTTTTAAATTTATCTTTAAATATAGCGTTTTAATGCGTTTTAATCCCGAATTAAACCAAAATTTCATATAAAATTCCCAAATTAAAAACTTAGACTTATAATAATCATTTAAGCTTAAAACTAATTTTTCATAATTTTATAAAGCTTAAAACTAGACTTTTCAATTAACTCGTTAATTAGCGTTTCGCGCGGCGATTAAATTCCGAATAAATCCAAAACTCGTTATTTTGATCTCAAATTTTAAACATAGCATTTTTATGATGAAACGATAACGTTAAAAGACATGTTGCATGCTTGGTTTAAAATGAAAAAAAAAATGTTATACGCATGATTTTTATTCAGTGATGATAACATGTTGAATGATGTGAATGGATTGTGACTAACACGATGATATGTTGGAGATATCGTGAGGGTTATGGTCCCAGTGGGAGCCCGACGATCGTATTTCCTCGGACACGGACATGTATATGTATATGATGATATGATATTACGTAAGGCCAGGGCCCAGTTGACCGGTGAGAGTGTTGCTGGTGTCCCCCGCCGCCCAGTACTGTGGTTACATGTAGATGGATCCATCGCCTAACACGTATATGAAAGTCACAATCAACGATCTGAATTCAACAAACACAAACATGAACATGAATACGAATATGAATATGGATACGAATATGGACATGAATATGAATATGTTTAAGTGATATGTTTATGCCTTTTGAAAATGTTTTTATGCATCATGAAAATGTTTACGAAAACGTTTATGTTTAAAGTTTATGCATCTTCATGAAAACGATATTTTAAGTACAAGTACTTTTCACCGTTATATGTTAACTGTATTATGTATTACTCGTTATAAAGATTATGGTGTGTTGAGTCTTTAGACTCACTAGGTGTGATGGATGCAGGTGGTTCTGAGGAAGGTCTTGATGAGTGATACTACTGGACTGATGGCGCACACAACTCGAGGACCAGCGCATTATTTTCCGCATTACGTTTTATGATTTCTTTTAAAGATTTTAAGACCATTTATTTACGCTTTTGAGAGGTTTTTGGAGAGTTTAGTATGGGCTACACTTTTCAACATTTATTGCTTTTTAGGTTTGGTAAAACGTTTTACGATTTCTGGTTTGACTATCCCCTTTCAATTTTCAAATACTAGTTGGATGATTTACTTTAAAAGGGTGCAAGATTATTTTTATGTGCATGTGCATGCAATGACCGAAAATGTGAGAGAATTAAAAAAAAAAAAAAAATAATTTTTACTAGTACTTTTAAAGCAATAAAAGATGAGGACGTTTCACTATATGTGTAGACCCTCGATACAGAGTTGACCGAAGTCTAGGAATAAGACGTACCGTTACACCGAGTGGTTGGGTAGGTGACAGACCGTCTTATTCACACCGGGATCCCTAGATTAGAAATGAGTCGAGTCAAGATTTGAATGTTGAATACAGATTTGTATTCTTCTACATGTTTAGATTTATATTCATGTTACTTGATTTATGTTATGCATTTGTATATGATATTTACATTGCATGCATCCATGTTTTATACTGAGATATATTCTCACCGGAGTTATCCGGCTGTTGTCGTGTCTGTATGTATGCATGGCAACAGGTGGGGCAGGATCGGGGTCACGAGCTAGATGAGAGATGATGATAGCGTGGAGATCTCGGGCGCGGAAGATTTCTAGTGTTTCTACCAGACTTGTAGCACTTATGTTTGTAGTTGTCATTTGAACACTAGTGTATGTTTGTACACACAGACTTGTATGTACATTACGTTGTTTAATTCCTATCGAGATATGTTATGCTTTAGTTATTGCATTTGAGTTAATGTTTAAAGCAAATTTTTGACCCACATTTTCGAACAAAGATCCAATTAAATCCCAAAAGAATTGAGTTAGAGCCCGGGTCCCCACAACAGGTGGTATCAGAGCTGTAGGTTCTGTAGACTGAGATAGAATAGAATGAGCGGGGTAGATCGAGTCATCTTCCTTGCTTTTGAGATGCTAGCATGATTTATTGCTTTCCCTATTATATGTTGTATTGTTATCTGAATTGAATTACAGCATTTCAAGCCTGAATCAGAACCGATTCTCGATCAGAGGTATATGATCAGAGGAGGGCTGAGACAGATGATATTGATTATGTACTAATCAGTTTGATAATCAGATTTATGCCGCCTAGACGAGTGCCATAGCCAGAGCAGGGTAGCACGTCCGGTGCACAGATGGATGTTACCGCTACGCCGATGGAGACCTTATTGAAGAGATTCCAGTCTTTCCATCCGCCTACCCTGAAGGGCACAGAGAGTGCAGTAGAGTGCGAGAGCTGGCTTGATGATATCGAGATGTTGTTTGAGTCTTTGGTATATACTGATGAGCGACGTGTGAAACTGATAGGGCATCAGATGCAAGAGGTTGCCAAGAGCTGGTGGTTGACTACGAAGAGAGCCTTGGAGCACCGAGGCATTGACATCACGTGGAAAATTTTCAAAGACGAGTTCTATCAGCGCTTCTTTCCCGTTTCGTACCGGAAAGACAAGGGAGCTGAATTCGCGAATCTGAGGCAGGGACAGTGGAACATCGAGGAGTATGTTGCTAAATTCTCTGCGTTGCTACGATTTGCACCGCATGTGGCCGGGAACGACGAGGCAGTGGCAGATCAGTTCATTAACGGGTTGAACCCCGATGTCTTTACTTTGGTGAACACGGGACGGCCTAGTACTTTTTCAGAGGCACTGAACCGAGCGAAGGGAGCAGAGGCTGGCTTGATCAGGCAGCGAGGAGCTTCCTACGGTGTTCAGGGGCAGAGACCGCCACAATCTACCACCGTTCAGTTTCCACCACCTCCTCCTCGTTTTGACAGTGGAGCTAGTGGTAGTGGCAAGAAGAAATTTCTGAAAGCTAAGGGCAAGCAATTTAAGAAATCCGGGAGCAGTTCATCGAGTTCGAGTGGATCTCGACAAAGAAGTCAGGGGTCAGATTATAGTGGCGTGTACTGTGGTTCATGCGGAGGGCGACATGCCACGGAGCAGTGTCAAGGAGTTCTGGGATGCTGCAACATCTGTAGGCAACAGGGACACTTCGCCAGAGTTTGTCCCCAGAGAGGTGCACAACGATTTCAGAGCACAGGATCATCAGCACCAGCGCCACAGATGGAGAGACAGGCATCTTCTATACACTCCTTTCAGCCACCCTCTACACAGACCCAGCAGAGACCAGGAGGTAGTCAGACCGTGAGTCAGCCTCCCAGACAGCAGGCACGTGTTTTTGCCCTGACAGAGGAGCAGGCGCAGGAGGCGCCAGATGACGTCATTGCAGGTAACTGTTTTCTTTGCGGTTATCCTGCATATGTGTTGATAGACACAGGTGCATCACATACATTCATCTCTGAACATTTTTCATTGAGACATGCATTGCCTGTTGAGTCGATGTCTACAGTAGTGTCTATAGCTTCTCCGTTGGGAAGTGGCTTGATATCTGTGACTATTGTTAGACACTGTATGCTTCAGTTTGAGGGGCATGGGATTGATCTTGATTGTGTAGTACTTGGTTTAGCTGATTTTGATTGTATAGTTGGCATAGACATGTTGACCAAGTACAGGGCCACTGTAGATTGTTTCCACAAGATTGTCAGATTCAGACCTGAACTGACAGATGAGTGGAAATTCTACGGCAAGGGTTCCAGATCTCGGATTCCCTTAGTAGCTGCTCTGACTATGAGTAGATTGCTTCAGAGGGGAGCAGAGGGCTTTCTCGTATATTCAGTAGACCTACTGAAGTCGAGCCCAGCATTGGCAGATCTGCCAGTGGTTTGCGAGTTTGCAGATATTTTTCCTGATGAGATTCCAGGGTTGCCTCCAGTTCGAGAGGTAGATTTTAGCATAGATCTTGTGCCAGGCAGTGTTCCTATTTCGAGAGCTCCGTATAGGATGGCGCCGATATAGCTGAAAGAGTTGAAGGCACAGTTGGAGGATCTTCTGTCCAAGGGATATATCAGACCCAGTGTATCTCCTTGGAGTGCTCCGGTGCTTTTCGTTCGAAAGAAAGATGGTTCGATGCGACTGTGTATTGATTATAGGCAGTTGAACAAGGCAACAGTGAAGAACAAATATCCTTTGCCTCGCATCGACGACTTGTTTGATCAGTTACACGGATCTTCTGTATACTCGAAGATTGATTTGAGATCAGGGTATCATCAACTCCGAGTTAGAGACGTTGATATTCCGAAGACTGCATTCCGAACCAGGTATGGACATTATGAGTTTGTTGTTATGCCTTTCGGTTTGACGAATGCTCCTGCGGTGTTTATGAGTTTGATGAACCGCATTTTTCAGAGATACTTAGATGATTTTGTGATTGTGTTTATTGACGATATTTTGGTGTATTCGAAGAGTCTGACTGAGCATGCAGATCACCTGAGGATTGTATTGAAGATTTTGAGGAATGAGCAATTATATGCCAAACTGTCCAAGTGTGAATTCTGGCTGCGACAGGTTGTCTTCTTGGGGCACATTATATCTGGAGATGGTATTGCGGTAGATCCGAGTAAAGTTGAGGCTGTGATCAGTTGGCCGAGACCGACTTCTGTGCCGGAGATACGCAGTTTCATGGGTCTAGCCGGGTATTATCGTCGTTTTATCCGAGATTTCTCCAGTATAGCGAAGCCGATTACCCAGTTGACACAGAAGAACATGCCATTTGTGTGGTCCGAAGATTGTGAAGCCAGTTTTGTAGAGCTGAAGAAGAGGCTGACTAGTGCACCTGTCTTGACGATTCCTACCGGGACAGGTGAGTTCGTTGTATACTGTGACGCATCTCACAGAGGGTTAGGATGTGTTCTTATGCAGCGAGGGCACGTGATAGCGTACGCCTCTAGACAGTTGAAACCGCACGAGACCCGTTATCCGATTCATGATCTTGAATTGGCGGCGATTGTCTTCGCTTTGAAGATCTGGCGCCATTATCTGTATGGCGAGAAATTCGAGATCTATTCCGATCATAAGAGCTTGAAGTATCTCTTTTCTCAGTCAGAGTTGAACATGAGGCAGCGACGATGGCTTGATCTGTTGAAAGATTTTGATTGCGAGATCAAGTACCATCCAGGGAAGTCGAATGCAGCGGCAGACGCCTTGAGTCGAAAGGTATGTGCTCTTTCCTTATCGACTGTAGGTGTATCGAATTTAGTAGAAGATTGTTGCTTGTCCGGATTAACATTTGATACAGATAGTAGACCGTTGCGACTTGCTGCGATACAGATTGAGCCAGATTTGATTTTGAGGATCAGAGAAGCGCAGAAAACCGATCCGAATGTGCAGAGATCGATTGATATGGTCAGAGCTGGTCATATCTCAGAATATCAGGTTAGAGATTCTATTCTGTATGTGAATAACCGCCTAGTGGTGCCAGATGTTTCAGATTTGAGACGACAGATCATGTCAGAGGCACACTGTAGTCGGTTCAGTATTCATCCTGGTGGCAGGAAGATGTACAATGACTTGAAGACGCAATTCTGGTGGAAGCAAATGAAGACAGATATTGCAGAATTTGTGTCTAGATGTCTGAATTGCCAACAGGTGAAGGCAGAGAGGAAGAAGCCCGGAGGTTTACTTCAGAGTTTGTCTGTTCCTGAATGGAAATGGGACCACATTTCCATGGATTTCGTGACGAAGTTACCTCGATCATCTCGGGGCTGTAATTCGATTTGGGTCATCATTGACAGATTGACCAAGTCTGCCTGCTTTATTCCCTACAGAATGACCTATCGACATGATCAGATGGCAGAGTTGTATGTCAGAGAGGTCGTCAGATTGCATGGTGTGCCGAAGTCGATCATATCAGACCGTGATCCACGATTCACTTCTCATTTTTGGCACAGCTTGCAGCAGGCTTTAGGTATGACTTTACACCTCAGCACTGCTTATCATCCCCAGACAGACGGACAGTCAGAGCGGACTATCCAGACTCTAGAGGACATGCTGAGAGCTGTAGTACTAGACTTTGGTACTAGTTGGCAGGATTCATTGCCGTTGTGTGAGTTTTCATACAACAACAGCTATCAGACGAGCATAGAGATGGCACCGTTCGAAGCTTTATACGGAAAGAAGTGCAGATCTCCGTTATACTGGGATGATATCTCTGAAGTACCTGAGTTAGGGTCTGATATGATTCAAGAGATGACTGAGAAAGTGAAGATCATTCAGAAGAGAATGAAGACAGCACAGGATAGGCAAGCGAAGTATGCCAATACCAGACGCAGACCGTTAGTGTTTAATCAAGGAGACAGAGTATTTTTGAAGATTTCACCTTTCAGAGGCGTTGTCAGATTTGGCAAGCGTGGGAAGTTGTCTCCTAGATACGTCGGTCCGTATGAGATCCTTGAGAAGATTGGCGATCGAGCTTATAGACTTGCTCTTCCTCCTTCACTATCTGGTATACATGACGTTTTTCATGTATCGATGTTGCGCAGATACATGCCGGATGATTCTCATGTCATTCAACCTGACGAAGCCGAGCTAGATCAGACCTTGAGCTACGTTGAAAGACCGATACAGATTCTTGATCGGAAAGAAAAGAAGCTCAGGACGAAGACTATTCCGTTAGTGAAGATTCAATGGAGTCGTCATGGCATCGAGTAAGCAACTTGGGAGATAGAGTCTGAGATGAGACAGAGGCATCCCGAGCTATTCTTATGATGTGAGTCTTTCTTCCCGCTTTGATTTTACTGTTTTGTGTATACTGATGTGATTACTGGTTTATAAGTTCGAGGACGAACTATTATCTAAGAGGGGGAGAAATGTAAGGCTCGAGAATTATCCGTTGTCATCAATGTGAGATTTGAAACCATGAGAATGCATGACATTTAGAGTGGAATTTTTGAAGTATGGCCGAAGCCACACCGCACCCGCGGTGTTAGAGATACAGCACCCGCGGTGCATTGAGAGGAAACTAGTGAAATTGTACGAACAGACACCGCACCCGCGGTGTTAGCACGACCGCACCCGCGGTCATGTAAGGACCGCACCCGCGGTCTAGGTGCTACATTTTTGGATGAACTCGCCGTGAGCACAGCGCACCCGCGCTTCTGAGCTACCGCACCCGCGGTCTGCATGCGAAAATGCCACCTTCGATTTTTATGTTGACACATGGCATGTTATATATATATACCTTGGCATGACATCTCATTCTTCAGATTTCCAGCATGCAAGAACCGAGAGAGCCATGGTAGCATTCTTCAAGTTCCATTAACTTAGAATTGAGATTGTGCTACTTCCGGGTATCCGATTTTAGATCTGACTTCGGTTTTGAACTCCTCTCATCAATTGCTATTAAAGGATGTAAGCATATCTCATTTTCAGCATGATTCAGATTTGAGATGTTGGAGAAATTATGATTTGTGTTGTAGATATGTGTTCTTGGTATACCGAGCATCGTATATTTGTTATCAGAACGATTTTCGGACACCGTATACAAGCCTTGCGAATTTCCAGCATGTATATCGATATTGATTGGAAGAATTAAGCATGTAATATTGTGTTTTGATGAGTATATTATGAAGATTATGAGTTGTGGCTATTGTATATATTGTTTTGTTGAGATTGAGTTGACCGGTTCCGAGAATTACGCCGTTACGCCGTCAAATTGTATTGAAACCGATTTCAGCTATGTTTATTGAGGTATTTGAGATGTATATTGATAGAGTGCTCCTTGACTATGCCATTTCAGATTTGTATTGGCTATTGTGAACTCGAGACTTCGACTACGACACCGACGATTCGGCAAGAAAGGTATAATTCATGTGGTCACGGGATTGCACAACTCGATTCAGATTTGATACGAGTTTCGCTAAATCACATACTAGATTGTTATTACATTGATTATGTAATGCTTTGTTTATTGATTTCTATTCGAGTCCTGAGATAGGAGATATTGGCAGATTTTCCAAATCTAGACGTTTCGGTGTATCGACGCATAGGAGCAGATTTGCTATATGTGTAGACCCTCGATACAGAGTTGACCGAAGTCTAGGAATAAGACGTACCGTTACCCCGAGTGGTTGGGTAGGTGACAGACCGTCTTATTCACACCGGGATCCCTAGATTAGAAATGAGTCGAGTCAAGATTTGAATGTTGAATACAGATTTTTATTCTTCTACATGTTTAGATTTATATTCATGTTACTTGATTTATGTTATGCATTTGTATATGATATTTACATTGCATGCATCCATGTTTTATACTGAGATATATTCTCACCGGAGTTATCCGGCTGTTGTCGTGTCTGTATGTGTGCATGGCAACAGGTGGGGCAGGATCGGGGTCACGAGCTAGATGAGAGATGATGATAGCGTGGAGATCTCGGGCGCGGAAGATTTCTAGTGTTTCTGCCAGACTTGTAGCACTTATGTTTGTAGTTGTCATTTGAACACTAGTGTATGTTTGTACGCACAGACTTGTATGTACATTACGTTGTTTAATTCCTATCGAGATATGTTATGCTTTAGTTATTGCATTTGAGTTAATGTTTAAAGCAAATTTTTGACCCACTTTTTCGAACAAAGATCCAATTAAATCCCAAAAGAGTTGAGTTAGAGCCCGGGTCCCCACATATATAGGTGTGATTCTTCACGATTTCATCAGATGAAATCGTGACGTTACTCTTCCCTTTTTCTTTAAAAGGTTTCCATTTCTAAAACTTGTGATTTTGAAGAATCTGTGTCTCAGAATTCAAATTCGAACGCAGTATCGTGTTCCTCTCGATAAGAGCTACACAAGGATGTAAGTTTGTTACGTTTTGAGATGTTTTGAAAATATGATGTTGCTAGAATTGCATGTGATTCAGATATGGCGTTTCTGCTACCGTAGATATTGTAGAATTGAAGTCAGATTTCAGAATAGACTGGTTATGCAATTGTCATGAATTGTGAGAGATTTTGATTGATATTTTGATATCAGAATTGGGTATCATTGATTGTGAACATACCGGTATTGAGATTATGAGTTCTGGTATTATATATGTGATGTTCAGATTGGCAGGGTTATTCAGATTGTATTGTTATGTCGTCGAAACATCAGTTGAGTTATATTGATCAGATTCAGTATTGATTGAGATTGATCAGACTCAGTGATTATTTAGACTGTATTGTGATATCGATGACATGACTTAGATTGTATCTTGTCCAGATATTGATCAGATTGTATACTGATTTGAGTATTGATCAGAACATGGTGTGTATTGAGTTATTCACTGACACAGCGTATTCGATATTGTCTTTTCAGATTGAGATGGACAGAGTAGAATATAGATCATCGTCTTCGTCAGACCGGGACGACAAAGGTATAATTCATGTGATATTCGGGAAGACACGACTCAAATAGATCCTATTTGAGTTTCCCAACAAAATCACATACTAGATTATTCTTATATTCTAATATGAATATGCTTTGTTTATATGCTGATATGCTACTGCTATGTCTATAGATTATATGCATTGCATCTAAGATAGGAGAGTCTGACAGAAACAGTCAAACTTCTAGACGTTCGGTGGTATCACGGCTTAGAGGAAGATTCACTCTCCTATTGTAGATGTGGATATAGATCAGACCGAAGTCTAGGAATAAGACGTACCGTCACCCCGATTTGAGAGTAGGTGATAGATCGTATTATTCACAACGGGATCCCTAGAGGTATAGTTGAGTCGAGTCTGGACATGATTTGACTAGAACTGCATGTGTTTATGATTTGATTAAACTTCATGTTTATCTGAATTGAGTTGCAGGCTTATTTTGATTTGATTTTATAGATTATGAAATCTACTACTTTTGAATATGTTCATGATAGCATGTTTTATGATTTAGATTGTTTCTATACATGCTTACCATGTTTTATACTGGGATTTATTCTCACCGGAGTATCCGGCTGTTGTCTTGTTTTGTATGTGTGCATGACAACAGGTGGGGCAAGATCTGGGTCGAGAAGATGATGAGAAAAGACGAGTTTAGCGTGGTGACTCCGGACTTGGATATAGATAGGTTTTATTACTTGAACTTTAGTAGTCGAACCTTAGATTAATTGAGAGACTATTGTACATTATTGTATTTTGTACTGAAACATAGTTTTATACAGATATGTATATTACGTAGATGCCATTACCTTCCGCACTTGTATTTTAAAAAGAAAATTTGATTTTAGACCCTATTTTATTTGAATTGATAATTAAATCCCAAAGATAATTAAGAAAAGATTAGCGTCCGGGTCCCCACAACAGGTGGTATCAGAACGTTAGAACCTTTAGATTGAGATAGTCAGAGTTGATAGATCTTTTAGACTGAGATAGTAGAGAATGAGCGGGGTAGATTGAATTTTCTTCCTTGCATGTGATTGCTACCATGAGATTTATGTCAATGTTGACTGGCATGATGTGTGCTAGCATGATTTACTGTTTTCCCTATTACATGTTTTTTGTTATCTGAGTTGATTGCAGCATGTAATTACTAAGCCTGAATCAGAACTGAGTCTCGATCAGAGGTATATGATCAGAGGAGGGCTGAGACAGATTGTATAGACTGTGTACTAACCGGTTTGATATTCAGATATACCGCCTCGGAGAATTCTAGAAAAGGGCAGTACTTCAGCTGAACAGGTAGATGCATCAGAAACTCGGATGGAAGTAAAGTTGGCAGAACTTCAGTTATTACAGCCGCCAATTCTGAGTGGCACCGAGACATCGGAAGATTGTCAGAACTGGGTTGATGACCTAGAAATATTATTTGACCTACTGGATTGTACAGATGAACAGAGAGTTAAATTGGTAATACATGTGACACCCTGACCCGTTACAATTAAAATACAGCGGAATTTAAAATTTTCTTTCAAACATGGAAGGAGTTTCAAAATACATTTTATAAAAGTGTTTACAAAATAACAACATGATCATTCCAATGACATAACAAAATACAAAATATCATTAGTGTGATCATGTTACAAAATGGTACAAAATAATCATCCTTCCAATCTTCGTATGCATATGACCCCCATCCACAGTCAACGTCCCGGTCCGTCGCTCTTATCTGCATCACATGAAAATAACTGAAATGAGAATAAATCTCAGCAAGTGGAACTCTTACATAGCAATGATACATAATATACACTGTAAAACATGACTTTGAAATCATAAATACCATCAACTCTGAAACATGAATAACGTAGCAATAACTGTAGCAATAGCAATGGCAATAGATAGCAAAACGATGGTATTTCTCTTTTCTCTGGTTGGATTGATATCAATAGTATCTGTGACTGTGGTTGCCAATATCCCATCGATATAAATCGATAACTGTGAGGGGATAAAAGCCTATGGTCGATGATCATCTAATTGCATGCAATGCTATGGCTATGATTAATCAATCCAATAAAACATTTGAATTCTCAATAGCATTTAAGGCCGTCGTTTCGCAATCTCATAATATCTCTTGTATTCCCTTTATAACAATGGTGAGACATCAATGCCTCCAATAGATAATCAATGAAATCAATACATAACAATGGATCAATGGAAGGGAATAACACTTTGAAACCTTTAAAACACAATACATATAATATCATGTGAGCAAAAAGGATGAAATTCCACTTACAAACCAATAGAACACCTCCAACTATACTCTTGGTACACCACCTACAACAATAATCCATAAATAACACCAATATCAAGACTAAATCCAAGAGTCCATGCTAAATAATCCATAGAACCATCAAAACATCAAATCCAAAATAACCCTTAACTCGAAACCTCATTAGAATCGCACCAAAAACTTACCTAAGCTTCCTTATACCACGGAGAACGATGATCTCAAGTCGGAAATCCAAATAACTCCAAGAATCAAAGGTAGGAAGCTAAAGAAATGGATGAAAACCCTTGCCAATGGAGAGAAAATCGGTAAAGAAGAGAAGGAATAGGATAAGGTATGGCCAACAACTCCCAAAAAGTAGCTAAATATCTCGCCCATACTTACACCGCGGGTGCGCCAACACAAGCACCGCGGGTGCGCTAAGCTCACGGCAACCAAAATAAATCCCATGCACGAACACCGCGGGTGCGGTGCTACAATTACCGCGGGTGCGGTCTCACCGCGGGTGCGGTCCTTGCACTGCCGCGGGTGCGGTGATGCCACGGCCCTCCAAAACCAAAATCATGAATAGTACACCGCGGGGGCACTCATCTAAGAGCGCGGGTGCACTCTACTCACGGCAATGAACAGTAACAAAACAACTAAAAATCGATTCGAAACGCTGAAACGAACAATCAACACCAACTAACACCTCAAATAAATAATAACCAATAATACTATAGCCCAAAACACAACTATAATCATCTAATCACATAACCCAATTAACACAATAAAGCTTAAACCGTACCGTACACCGGGCTCGGCTATTACAATCTCCCCTCCTTAGAGGAATTTCGTCCTCGAAATTGACGTCACGGCACGAACAACTCAGGATACCTCTCTCTCATCTCAGTCTCTGGTTCCCACGTAGCCTCCTCAATCAAATGGTTCCTCCAAAGGACTTTAACGATGCCGATCTCTTTGTTCCTCAGAACTCTAACTGTGCGATCCAGAATCTGAATCGGAATCTCATGGTAAGTCAGACTCGGCGTCAAGTCCAATGGCTCATGGCGAAGAACATGGGAAGGATCTGCAACATACTTCCTGAGCATCGATACGTGAAACACATTATGGACTCTGTCAAGATCGGGCGGTAGGGCTAATCTGTAGGCTCGGTCACCCACTCTGTCCAATACCTCGAATGGACCAATGAATCTAGGGCTCAACTTGCCCTTCTTGCCAAATCGCATCACACCCTTGAGAGGTGCTATCTTCAGAAAAACATGATCACCAACCTCGAACTGCAAAGGTCTACGACGAACGTCTGCATAGCTCTTCTGTCTGGACTGAGCAGTCTTCATCCTCTCTCTGATAACTGCAACAACATCGGCAGTCTGCTGGACCAACTCGGGACCCAACATCTTCCTCTCTCCAACCTCATCCCAAAACAAAGGGGATCTGCACTTCCTGCCATAAAGTGCCTCATACGGTGCCATGCCAATCGTCGCCTGGTAGCTATTGTTGTACGTGAACTCCACAAGAGGTAACTTGGAATCCCAGCTACCAGAATAGTCAATAGTACAAGCTCTGAGCATATCCTCCAGAATCTGAATGACTCTCTCTGACTGACCGTCGCTCTGAGGATGATAAGCTGTACTGAAAGCTAATCGAGAACCCATAGCTCTGTGCAAACTCTTCCAGAACTCTGAGGTAAATCTAGGGTCACGATCAGACACAATCGACACGGGCACACCATGAAGTCTAACAATCTCTGCAATGTAATCCTCGGCATACTGAGACATCGAATACGTCGTCTTGACTGGGAGAAAATGCGCTGACTTGGTCAATCTATCAACAATGACCCAAATGGAATTGAAACCCTTCCGCGTCCTGGGTAAACCAGTCACGAAATCCATAGTGATATGCTCCCACTTCCACTGAGGAATCGGCAAAGAAAGCAATGTCCCAGCAGGTCTCTGGTGCTCAATCTTTACCTGCTGACAAGTAAGGCACTGAGAAATGAACAAAGCAATATCTCTCTTCATACCTGGCCACCAGTAGAGTCGACGAAGATCCTGATACATCTTCGTACTGCCTGGATGAATCGAATAAGGTGCGGTATGAGCCTCTGTCAAGACATCTCTACGAATATCGTCGCCAGAAGGAACACAAATGAGGCCTCTGAAAGTTACCAAATCATCACCATTCAGACTAAACTCTGAATTCCCTTTAGCCTCGGCTCTAGCTCTCAACTCTGCCAACTGAACATCAGTCGACTGCTCTCTACGGATCCTGTCCGTCAATGTAGATCGAATGACCAACGCTGAAAAGCGAGCAATGGTCCCTGGAATCACCAGATCAATCTCCTCTCTCTGCAAATCCATCAACAATGGTCTCTGAATCAAAGAACTCAATGAAGCACTCGACTTGCGGCTCAAAGCATCAGCCACAACATTCGCCTTCCCTGGGTGATAACTGATCGTCACATCGTAATCCTTGACAAGCTCTAACCACCTCCTCTGTCGCATATTGAGCTCTTTCTGCGAGAACAGATACTTCAAACTCTTGTGGTCTGTGAAGATCTCACACTTTTCGCCATACAGATAATGTCTCCAAATCTTAAGGGCGAAAACCACAGCTGCAAGCTCCAAATCGTGCGTCGGATAATTCTTCTCATAATCCTTCAACTGGCGAGACGCATAGGCAATGACCTTACCTCGCTGCATCAACACTGCACCAAGGCCTCTCTTCGACGCATCGGTATAGACCACAAAATCCTCTGAACCACTGGGCAAAGAAAGAACAGGAGCTGTCGTCAATCTGTCCTTCAACTCCTGAAATGCACTCTGGCAATCGATAGACCACTCGAACTTCACAGTCTTCCTCGTCAGATTGGACAATGGCAGGGCAATCTTGGAGAAACCTGAAATGAAACGACGATAGTAACCCGCCAAACCGAGGAAACTGCGTACCTCAGAAACAGTGGTAGGAATAGGCCAACTCCGAATCGCCTCTATCTTCAACGGATCAACAGCAATGCCATCTCTCGAAACCACATGGCCTAGAAAAGAAATCTGATCTAGCCAAAACTCACACTTCTTCAACTTGGCAAACAACCTCTTCTCTCGCAACAACTGAAGCACCACTCTGAGATGCTCTGCATGAAGCTCTCTGGATTTGGAATAGATCAGGATATCGTCGATGAAAACAATAACGAAGCTATCCAGATAAGGCTTGAACACACGGTTCATCAGATCCATGAAGACTGAAGGGGCATTGGTCAACCCAAAAGACATGACAAGAAACTCATAGTGACCGTACCTGGTCCGGAAAGCTGTCTTAGGGATATCAGACTCCCTAACCTTCAACTGATAGTAGCCAGACCGAAGATCAATCTTCGAGAACACAGTAGCACCATGGAGCTGATCAAACAAATCATCTATCCGAGGCAACGGATACTTGTTCTTGACAGTTACTTTGTTAAGCTCCCTGTAGTCGATACACAGTCACAAAGAACCATCCTTCTTCTTGACAAATAGAACCGGAGCTCCCCAAGGCGAAGAACTCGGACGAATAAAGCCCTTGTCTAAAAGATCCTGCAACTGAGTCTTCAACTCCTTCATCTCGGTAGGGGCCATCCGGTACGGAGCCTTAGAAATAGGAACCGTACCTGGAGCTAAATCGATCACAAACTCAACATCTCTATCCGGCGGCAAACCCGGAACATCATCCTCAAACACATCAGCAAACTCTCTCACCACATCAATATCATCTACATTCAACTTAATCAATCTATCAACATCCACAATAGAAGCAAGAAACCCATCGCAACCTCTACACAACAATCTCTCAGCCTCAAAGCAAGAAATAAAAGGAAGGACCAGCGAAGTACCTGTGCTGGCGAGCGCTCCTCCCTGGCCATCATCTGCAAAAGTCACCTTCTTAGCAACACAATCGATAACTGCACGGTAAGTCGAAAGCCAATCCATGCCAAGAATAACATCGAAGGCAACCATAGGGATAACAATCAAATCAGCGAATACAACTCGCTCCTCAATACGAACAGGGCACGCAAAGACAATTGATGTCGGGCACAAGACATCCCCCGAAGGTAAAACAACATTAAGCTGAATGGGAAGAACAGAAGGAACTATACCCAAAGATCTCAAAAATAATTCAGACATAAAAGAATGAGTAGCACCAGTATCAATCAAAGTAGTAGCTACTCTGCCTGAAATCAAAATAGTACTAGAGATCAATGAAGAATCACGATTAATACCTTCCTTGGTCATCGCAAAGATACGACCCTGCACCTTCCCTTGGCTATCTCCCCTCGGGCAATTCCTAGCAACGTGGCCCGCCGCGTCACAACGAAAACAAGTATGAGTGCCCAATCTGCACTCTCCTCGATGATGCTTACCACACTTTGGACACAGTGGCTTCTCGGGATCAAATGGAACTGGCGGTGGTCTAGAACTCGGCTCCATCTTGCCCTTGCCCTTGAAACGATCCCTGCCCCTCTGATTCGAACCCTGGCCTCTCTGAGCAATGGCCTGGTGTCTCTCCTGCCTCTCCCTGGCGATGTCCTTCTCGTCTTGCTCGGCCAACAATGCTTTGGACACAATCTCCTTGAAAGTAACAGCTTTGGACATGTTGATATCACGACGAATCTCCGCTCTAAGGCCTCGAATGAAATGAGCGCCCTTGTCCTTGTCGTTCGAAGCAATATACGGAGCAAATAGGCAACCTTCCTCAAACTTCAGAATATACTGGCCAACATCCAAGCTCCCCTGTCTAAGTTCCAAGAACTCCGTAACCTTCCTCGCTCGAAGTGCGTCGGGGAAATACTTGTCGTAGAACAAGTCAGCGAACTCTGACCACTTCAGTGTCGCAACATCAACTCCAACTTTCGTAGCATTCCACCAAATGCGGGCAGCCTTAACCAACATGAACACTGCACAGCTAATCCTGTCTTTGTCCTCATACTGGAGATGATCGAAGATAGCTTCAAGCGCCTTGACCCACTCGACAGCAACTAGAGGATCGGTGCTACCTGCGAATTCCGGTGGATCCATTCTCTTAAAAGAAGAAAAGACGGCATCAGTGCCAACAGCCTGAGCAACTTGACCTCTCACTTGGCCTCGACCCTGTCCTGCTCCTTGCAATCTGAGCAACTGCTGAATCTGATCGCTATGCACCTTAGCCTGCTCCTTAAGCAACTTGCCGAACTCGTCGACAACTCTCGAGGAGGAACTATCTTCACCCTCTGCCGCCTTACGCTTAGGAGACATACTCTACAATTGCTCACAAGACACAATCAATATATAACAATGAATAGATAGATGCAAGAAAACATACCCGGACAGTTGAAAGTAGACGAAGTCATATGCATTGGTCCGAAGAACACCGCTCTGATACCACTAAATGTGACACCCTGACCCGTTACAATTAAAATACAGCGGAATTTAAAATTTTCTTTCAAACATGGAAGGAGTTTCAAAATACATTTTATAAAAGTGTTTACAAAATAACAACATGATCATTCCAATGACATAACAAAATACAAAATATCATTAGTGTGATCATGTTACAAAATGGTACAAAATAATCATCCTTCCAATCTTCGTATGCATATGACCCCCATCCACAGTCAACGTCCCGGTCCGTCGCTCTTATCTGCATCACATGAAAATAACTGAAATGAGAATAAATCTCAGCAAGTGGAACTCTTACATAGCAATGATACATAATATACACAGTAAAACATGACTTTGAAATCATAAATACCATCAACTCTGAAACATGAATAACGTAGCAATAACTGTAGCAATAGCAATGGCAATAGATAGCAAAACGATGGTATTTCTCTTTTCTCTGGTTGGATTGATATCAATAGTATCTGTGACTGTGGTTGCCAATATCCCATCGATATAAATCGATAACTGTGAGGGGATAAAAGCCTATGGTCGATGATCATCTAATTGCATGCAATGCTATGGCTATGATTAATCAATCCAATAAAACATTTGAATTCTCAATAGCATTTAAGGCCGTCGTTTCGCAATCTCATAATATCTCTTGTATTCCCTTTATAACAATGGTGAGACATCAATGCCTCCAATAGATAATCAATGAAATCAATACATAACAATGGATCAATGGAAGGGAATAACACTTTGAAACCTTTAAAACACAATACATATAATATCATGTGAGCAAAAAGGATGAAATTCCACTTACAAACCAATAGAACACCTCCAACTATACTCTTGGTACACCACCTACAACAATAATCCATAAATAACACCAATATCAAGACTAAATCCAAGAGTCCATGCTAAATAATCCATAGAACCATCAAAACATCAAATCCAAAATAACCCTTAACTCGAAACCTCATTAGAATCGCACCAAAAACTTACCTAAGCTTCCTTATACCACGGAGAACGATGATCTCAAGTCGGAAATCCAAATAACTCCAAGAATCAAAGGTAGGAAGCTAAAGAAATGGATGAAAACCCTTGCCAATGGAGAGAAAATCGGTAAAGAAGAGAAGGAATAGGATAAGGTATGGCCAACAACTCCCAAAAAGTAGCTAAATATCTCGCCCATACTTACACCGCGGGTGCGCCAACACAAGCACCGCGGGTGCGCTAAGCTCACGGCAACCAAAATAAATCCCATGCACGAACACCGCGGGTGCGGTGCTACAATTACCGCGGGTGCGGTCTCACCGCGGGTGCGGTCCTTGCACTGCCGCGGGTGCGGTGATGCCACGGCCCTCCAAAACCAAAATCATGAATAGTACACCGCGGGGGCACTCATCTAAGAGCGCGGGTGCACTCTACTCACGGCAATGAACAGTAACAAAACAACTAAAAATCGATTCGAAACGCTGAAACGAACAATCAACACCAACTAACACCTCAAATAAATAATAACCAATAATACTATAGCCCAAAACACAACTATAATCATCTAATCACATAACCCAATTAACACAATAAAGCTTAAACCGTACCGTACACCGGGCTCGGCTATTACAATACATCAGCTACGAGAGGCTGCCAGAAATTGGTGGATTACAATCAAAGGATTATTAGCACAACGTGGTATTGTGATCACATGGGAAGTCTTTAAAGCTGAATTCTATCAAAGATTTTTCTCAGTTTCATACCGGGAGGACAAAAGAGCAGAATTTGAGAATTTGAGACAAGGCCAATTGAATATTGATGAATATGCTGCTAAATTCTCTACTTTATTGCGTTTTGTTCCTCATTTAGCTGGGAATGATGAAGCTGTAGTGAATCAATTCATCAAAGGATTGAATTCAGAGGTAGTTGCATTTATGAATCTGCAGCGACCTTACCGTTTTGCGGATATCTTGAGTAGAGCGAAGAGAGCTGAGGCAAGTCTGATTAGACAATTGACACGGCTGTGTGTGAAGCAACCCCAGACACAGCAATCCCCTCTTCGATATGAGCGCGGCAGTACAAGTGGGAAGCAAGATGTGCTGAAAGCTCGAAAGAAGCCATTCAAGAAGTTGGGAAGTGGTTCCTCTAGTTCAAGTGGTTCCAGCCCAAGCCATACTGATGTCTATTGCAGGAGTTGCGGAGGGAGACATTCCACCGAGCAATGCCAGGGAGTGACTGGTAGATGCAATATCTGTAAACAGCTGGGGCATTTTGCTAAAGCTTGTCCCCAGAGATGGTCCCGAAGATCTTAGGGAACAACGTGTAATTGAGAAACATACCCAGAATCCACAACAGGTACTATTCTTTATGATTAGAGTGCATATTTATTGATATATACTAATGCATTCCCTACGATTATCTTAGACTGAATTGCATTGATATATGATGTATCTGTGGGGTTTGTTTGTACTGTGGTATTGATTCTTATTTGTTGGGAAATAAAGAGTAATATCAGAAATTTTTGTAGAATATGGTATACTACAGTAAGATGAGAATAAGATTGAGTTAGATTATAATGTACTTGTGTATTCTGATTCGATCGCATTATTGATGTTAATATGCTAAACAAGTACAGAACTATTATAAATTCCAGTTAGAAAAGTATAAGATTCAGACCAGATGTGGCTGATGAGTAGAGATTTCACGATAAGGATTCTAGATTTCGAATTCTTTTGATATCTGTGTTGTATATGACTCGATTAATACAGAAAGGAGCAGATTGCATCCCTATGTATTCAGTAGACCTACTGAAATCGAGCCTAGCATTGGCAGATTTGCCAATAATATACGAATTGGCTGATATTGCTAGATAAGATTTTAGAATTACTTATAGCAGAAAGATATATTTCAGAATTGAATTCAGAGTAGATACAGATGGTTACTCTAGAATTCAGTACAGAATAATATTGAGTGTACAGAATGAAACAGAATGAATTAAAAGAATTGAAAAATCAGTAGAAGAGTACCGACCAGGAGTACATCTGATTTAGTGATACTCTTGGGCATGTGTCAGTATCTTCAGAGATGTTCTGATGATTCTATGCTTGTTATGTCTATGAGATTTTGATATATTTGCAGCATGTAATTGATTGAACCGAATATTTGAAGATCGTATTGAATATTCTGAGAACTGTGATGATTGTATACAGAAATTATTCAGGTAAGAATCTTGTTTGAAACAGATTGTATTCAGAATATACGATATCTGAAGTTAGTAAACAAACTGATTCTGTTACAGTTGAGATTGTAATCAGTTACCGATAAATACCGATATCAGAAAGACCAGAAATTTCAGAAATGTCAGAGTTGTCAGAGATATATTTTGACTGATGTGACAGATTATCTTATTCGACTATTGCTTTATATCTGCTGAATATTGTTATTGTTCTAAATCAGTATGTGAGACATCTTATATTGTTTTGGGGAGCATATTTTATTTGCAGATGAGATATAACAGTTGATCAGAATGACATGAAGATATTTATCAGAAATCCTTGTTTTATGAGTTCATTGGACTCACTAGATCTGTATAGGATATTGATACTTCGTTTTGATTTGATATTACTGTCGTTTTGAACCCTTATATGCTACAGATTATTGTGAATCACGGAGAGTATATACAGCTCCAACCGAATCAGAGTTGATTTCGAGAGTTATAGTAATTCAGGAATATGATCAGAATGTTCAGAACTAGATTTCAGTAATCAGAGTCGAGTAATAAATATGAGACTGATTATCTTGTGGTATCAGAATGTTTCAGAATTGAATAAAAGAAGTGATATCGATAGTCAGAGTCGAATACCAGGTAGGTATTTCTTCTTTAATTTTTTTATTATTAACTGATTGTTATGCCGAATAGTTCGAAGTTGAAATCACAGATATTGTCAGAAATGCGCTGTAGTGACTTCAGTTGTCATGTTTGTGACTGAGAATGTATGATATTCGAATAGACAGTTTTGCTATAGACATATTAAGTCAGTTGTGACAGATTGGTACTGAAATTTTGGGCAGAAATTGTACTGAATTGTACGAATTGTCAACAAATGAAGACAGAAATCAGAAGATTATTACAGATATGTAAGTTTCTAAATAGAAATAAAAGTGCATTTCTATGGCTTTCGTAATGAAATTACCGCCATTTTCTCCAGATCGAAATATGATATGATTGTGATTGACAGATTGTTCAATCTATACCTATCAGTTTGTATAAGATGATGTACAAACATGAGCAAATGACACAGATTGATGTCAAAGAACTGATCAGATTGCACATAATGTGGCAATAAAATGTATCAGATTGTGATTGTGATTCATTTTGCACATATGGCAAAGTATACCCTACGTTATTTCGCAAATTTTTCACCGATCGACGGATAGCCAGAGTGTACTATCCAGATATGGAAGATATCCAGAGAGCAGTAGTGCTGGATGTTAGCACTAGTTGACATGAGGTATTGTTACTTTATGGGTGATTGGGTGTTGGTAGCTATCAAAAGAGTACTGAGATAGTTACAGACGACACATTGTACAGTGAGTACTACATAGTCCTTATAAAGAAGATTCAGAAAGGAATAAAGATAGCTCAGAAATGACAGATTTGATAAACCAACATCGGATGATGATGCTTGGTATTTGGAGTGGAAGATTGAATATATCCTTGATCGGGATAAACAGAATTGATAACTGTCAATAGTATTGATTTACTATGAACGGTAGATTGACATACACAGATGTTGTATAGCTAGTACTGCGAGATTGATTCTGTCAGAAGGATTTGAAGAAATATTATGACATTATGCTTAGTGAATTCTTATTCCAGATTGGAATTAGATATTCGAGTTTGATTTAACTCTGGTATGCATTTCTTCCGATATCTCCGAAGTGATTGCTTATGAGTTCGAGGACGAACTCAGATCTAAGAGGGGGAGAAATGTAATGCCCGAGAACTATAGAATTGATAAACCAAGATTATCAAGCTTCATTAACTAGAGACTCGGAAGATATGAGAATTCATGACATGCAACGAGGGAAGAAAAGATACGAGAAAATAGGGTTTGCAACACCGAACCCGCGGTCTAGAACCAAGCGCACCCGCGGTTAAGCTTCGGGAAATTTTTGGATGAGGATCAGTAGGCATAGCGCACCCGCGGTGCAACGTGCAGAACAAAGAATTGGCCACTTGTTTGACATGCAATTGATATATATATAGGTGTGATGATGAAATCGTGAAGTTCCTCTTGCCTTTTTCTTTAAAAGGTTTCCATTTCTAAAACTTGTGATTTTGAAGAATCCGTGTCTCAGAATTCGAATTCGAACGCAGTATCGTGTTCCTCTCGATAAGAGCTACAAAAGGACGTAAGTTTGTTACGTTTTGAGATGTTTTGAAAATATGATGTTGCTAGAATTGCATGTGATTCAGATATGGCGTTTCTGCTATCGTAGATATTGTAGAATTGAAGTCAGATTACAGAATAGACTGGTTATGCAATTGTTATGAATTGTGAGAGATATTGATTGATATTTTGATATCAGAATTGGGTATCATTGATTGTGAACATACCGGTATTGAGATTATGAGTTCTGGTATTATATATGTGATGTTCAGATTGGCAGGGTTATTCAGATTGTATTGTTATGCCGTCGAAACATCAGTTGAGTTATATTGATCAGATTCAGTATTGATTGTGATTGATCAGACTCAGTGATTATTTAGACTGTATTGTGATATCGATGACATGACTTAGATTGTATCTTGTCCAGATATTGATCAGATTGTATATTGATTTGAGTATTGATCAGAAAATGGTGTGTATTGAGTTATTCACTGACACAGCGTATTCGATATTGTCTTTTCAGATTGAGATGGACAGAGTTGAATACAGATCATCGTCTTCGTCAGACCGGGACGACAAAGGTATAATTCATTTGATATTCGGGAAGACACGACTCAAATAGATCCTATTTGAGTTTCCCAACAAAATCACATACTAGATTATTGTTATATTCTGATATGAATATGCTTTGTTTATGTAAGGCCCGAGATGTTATCAATTTTATGAGATCCCGAAAAGAAAATAAATTTGATGGCATTTTTGTAATTAAGTGGAAAAATACTTGATTTAAATTTGATGGCAATTTTGTAATTAAGTAGAAAAATACTTGATTTAAATTTGATGGCAATTTCGTAATTATTGGGGGGCTGATTTGCAAATAGTGAAAAGTTGAGGTACTAAAGTGCAAATATGGAAAGTTGAGTGGGACACTTGGCATATCATGCTTGCTTGAGATATATATTCTTATCTCCCTTGGCATCTACATGAAGAAAGAAACGAGACTTTCCAAGAAAATTCCTCAAGCTTCATTTTGCTTTAGAAAATTGGTTGTGCAAGATCCGGCCATCCGATTTTTAATCCGAGCACAGTTTTGAGATCTCCTCGTCAAGAGCTACACAAGGACGTAAGTTTTGTTACGTTTTGAGATGTTTTGAAAATATGATGTTGTCAGAGTTGAATATGATTCAGATATGGTGTTTCTGCTGCAGTAGATAGTGTATAATTGAAGTCAGATTGAAAAATAGACTGTTTATACAATTGTTCTGATTTTCAGAAGATATTGATTGAGATGGAACACTAGAATTGTATTGTTCTTGATTCAAGAATAGAGAAATAATTATTCTCATGTATTCTGAATAGACTAGTCAGTAGATATGTGAAATCAGATCGAAGAAATTATACCGTATGTCTGTATTATGGATTTCAGTGTTTCTTGAGTTGAAATTGATAGATATTGATATGCTGGAATTAGAAGAATGATAATATGGTATTGATTATGAGTTCTGATATGATATCTGTGATATTGAGATTGACAGAGTTATAAGACTGTATTGCTATTTCCGTCGAAACGTCAGCTGATTCAGATTGATCAGATTCAGTTATGATTTCGATTATATCGTGATATCATTGATATGAATTAGATTATATATTGTTCAGATATCGATCAGATTATATACTGAGTTGAGTATTGATCAGAACAGCTTGTGAATGGAGTTATACATTGATTCAGTGTATTTGATATTGTCATTTCAGATTTGATATGGACAGATTCGAGACTTCGTCTTCGTCAGACCAGGAAGACAAAGGTATAATTCATGTGATATTCGGGAAGCCACAACTCAAATGAGATCTCATTTTGAGTTTCCCAATAAAATCACATACTAGACTGTTATTTATACTTTGAGATGTTTACGCTTTGATTATAGAATTGTATTCAATCATGTAAGATAATTGTGATATTCAGTTATGAATATGATTATGCTTTGTTTACAGATAGTTATTCATTGCATCTAAGATAGGAAAGTCTTGACAGCCATTGTCAGACTTCTAGACGTTCGGTGTATCTCAACTTAGGAGTAGCCATTACTCCTATTGTCAGCCGTCGATACAGCTCGGACCGAAGTCTAGGAATAAGACGTACAGTCGCCCCGAGTGGTTGGGTAGGTGACAGCCAGTGACGTCTTATTCACACCGGGATCCCTAGCGTTATAGTTGAGTCGAGTCTAGACATGATTTGACTAGAACTGCATGTGTTTATAGATGTGGGTTCATAGACTATGAAACCCATTATTATTGCTTTCAGTCATGATAGCATGTGTTTATGATTTAGATTGTATATGCATGCTTATCTGATTTGAGTTGCATGTTCAGCTAGATTAGATTTCATAGATGATGAACTCTATTACTATTGTTATTGCTTTTATGCATGACAGCATGTTTCATGAATTATTATGTGTATATGCATGTTTACCATGTTTTATACTGGGATTTATTCTCACCGGAGTTATCCGGCTGTTGTCTTGTTTTGTATGTGTGCATGACAACAGGTGGGAGAGGATCAGGGTCGAGAAGACGACGAGAGAAGACGAGTTTAGCGTGGTGATTCCGGACTTGGATAGATTTGATTTTAATACTTGAAATTAGTATTTGAACCTTAGATTTAGGTTGTACAGTGTTGTACCTTTATACTGAAATGTAGTTTTATACAGATATGTATATTATTAGATGCCATTACCTTCCGCATTTATATTTTAAAAAGAAAAATTTTTAGACCCTGTTTATCAGAACTGATAATTAAATCCCAACGATGATTAAGAAGATGATTAGCGTCCGGGTCCCCACAACAGGTGGTATCAGAGCTGATAGTTCCTTTAGACTTAGATTATCAGAACGATAGATCCATTAGATTGAGATAATCAGAGTTGATAGATTCTTCAGACTGAGACAGCAGAGAATGAGCGGGGTAGATTGAATTTTTTGTCCTTGCATGTGATTGCTAGCATGAGATTTATTTCAATGTTGAC
This sequence comes from Primulina eburnea, assembly GCF_022965805.1. Taxonomy (NCBI): domain Eukaryota; kingdom Viridiplantae; phylum Streptophyta; class Magnoliopsida; order Lamiales; family Gesneriaceae; genus Primulina; species Primulina eburnea. The sequence continues at coordinate 12,815,920 of NC_133108.1, forward strand.
TACATTGTGTGTGCTAGCATGATTTATTGCTTTCCCTATTACATGTTGCTTGTTATCTGAGTTGTTTGCAGCATGTAATTACTAAGCCTAGATCAGAACCGAGTCTGAATCAGAGGTATATGATTAGAGGAGGGCTGAGACAGATTGTATAGATGGTGTACTAATCTGTTTGATATTCAGATATACCGCCTCGAAGAATTTCAGAAAAGGGCAGTACTTCGTCTGAACAGAGAGATGTATCAGAAACTCAGTTAGAAGAAAAGATGAAGGAATTTGAGTTATTACAGCCGCCGGTTCTGAATGGTACCGAGACATCTGAAGATTGTCAGAACTGGTTTGATGATATAGAAATCTTGTTCGATTTACTTGACTGTACAGATGAACAGAGGGTTCAAATGGTGCCTTATCAGTTACGAGAAGCCGCCAGGAGTTGGTGGATTACCAGTAGAAGAATGTGGGCACAGAGAGGTACAGTGATGTCGTGGGAAATATTCAGAACTGAATTCTATCGAAGATTTTTCTCAGCTTCGTACCGAGAGGACAAGAAATTAGAATTTGAGAATTTGAGCCAAGGGCCGCTGAATACTGACCAATATATTGCTAAATTCTCTACTCTACTGCATTTTGCTCCTCATTTAGCTGGAAATGATGAAGCTATAGTAAATCAGTTCATTAGAGGGTTGAACTCAAAGGTAGTTGCATTTATGAATTTGCAGCGACCTTACCATTTTGCTGACATCCTGAGTAGAGCGAAGAGAGCTGAGGCGAGTCTGATTAGAAAATTGACAAGGTTGTGTGTGAAGCCACTTCAGACACAGCAATCCCCTCTTCGATATGATCACGGCAGTACGAGTGGGAAGCAAGATGTGCTGAAAGCTCGAAAGAAGCCATTCAAGAAGCTAGGAAGCGATTCATCTAGCTCTAGTGTTTCTGGTCCAAGTTATACTGGAGTGTATTGCAGAAGTTGCGGAGGAAGACATTCCACCGAACAATGCCAGGGAGTAACTGGTAGATGCAATATTTGTGGACAGCCGGGACACTTTGCTAAAGTTTGTCCCCAGAAGCGTTCCCGAAGATCGTAGGGAACAGAGTTCACTTGAAACCACAGATTCAGAATTCACAACAGGTACTAGTCTTTATGATTCTATTGCATATGTATTGATATATACTAATGCATTTGTTAAGAATATCTTTGACTGAGTTGCATGGAGATATGCTGTATCTGTTGGGTTTGTATGTACTGTAGTATTGATGTCCTTGCTTGTTGAGGAAGTGTTGATATCAGAGATTTCTGTATATATTGTATACTACAGTAAGATGAGAATGAAATAGAAATAGCTTATGATGTACTTGTGTTCCTGATTTGAACGCATTATTGATAAGCATATGCTGAACAAGTACAGACATATTGTAGAATTTTTCCATAAATGGTAAGAGTCAGACCAGATATGGCTGATGAGTAGAGATTCACAGTAAGGATTCTAGATTTCGAATTCCTTTGATATCTGTGTTGTTTATGACTCGATTGATACAGAAAGGAACATATGGTATCCTTATGTATTCAGTAGATATACTGAAATCGAGCCTAATATTGGCAGATCTGCCAGTATTGTACGAGTTGGCTGATATTGCCAGATAAGATTTCAGATTGCTTTATATCAGAAAGATAGATTGCAGAATTGAATTAAGATCAGATATTGATTGTATGGTAGATTCAGTACAGAATGATAATGAATATCAAGAATGATACAGAACGAATTGAACGATTTGAAAGATTAACAGCAGAATACTGAACAGGAGTTACATTGGAGTAATGTTTCTCTTTGGCATGTCTCAGTATGTTTAGAGATATTCTGAAGATTTATACTCGTTATATCTATGATATATGGATATATTTGCAGTGTCTGGTTGATTGACTCGAGTAGTTGGAAATTATACTGAATATTTAAAGATTTTGTTGAATATTCTGAGAATTGTGAGTATTGTATACAGAAATTATTCAGATAAGAATTCCGCTTGAAACAGATTGTATTCAGAATATGCGATATCTGAAGTTAGTATACAGATAGATTTTGATACAGTTGAGACAGAGATCAGTAACTGAGAACGAGACTGATGTCAGAAAGACCAGAAAGTTCAGAAATATCAGAAATTTCAGAAATGTATTTTTTCCGATTGGGCAGATTATTTTATTCGACTGTTGCTTTATATCTGCTGGGTATTGTTATTGTTCTAAATCAGTATTTGAGATATTTTATATTGTTTTGGGGGAGCATATTTTATTTGCAGATGAGATATAACAGTTGATCAGAATGACATGAAGACATGTTTGATTAATCAGAAGCAATCTTATTGCCAGAGATTACCGTTTATGAGTCCCTTGAACTCACTAGATCTGTATAGGTTACTGCTATTTCGTATCTGATTGGATATTACTGTTGTTTTGAATCCGTATATGATACAGATTGTTGTGAACCGTTGAGATTATATACAGTTCAATTGTATCAGAGTTAATTTAAAGAATTACAGCAGTTCAGAAATGAGATCAGAATGTGTCAGAGTGTTTCAGAATTGTATAACAGAATTGACATTGAGAGTCAGAGCCGAATACCAGGTAGGTATTTCTTCTTTGATTTATATTATTAACTGATTGTTTGTGCCGAATAGTTCGAATCAGATATCACAGATAGTGTCAGACATGCACGTTAGTGGATTCAGTTGTTATTCGGATAACAGACAGTTTGGATATAAACAGATTAAATCAGTTAGAATAGAATTGGTACGGAAATGTTGGCAGAAATCATACTGATATGTTTGAATCGCTAACAGAAAAGACAGAAAGATAAATATCAAAAGATTATTATATAATTTGTATATTTCTAAATAGAAATGGGAGTGCATTTCTATGGCTGTTGTAATGAAATTACCGCCATTTACTTCAGATGGTAAGATAATATGATTATGATTGACAGATTGATCAATCTATATCTATTAGTTTGTACCAGATAACGTACAAACAAAAACCAGATGACACAGATTGATGTCAGAGGAATGATCAGAATCAACAGAATGTTGAGATAGAGTATATCAGAATGTGATTTTCTGGTTGATTTTGTACTCGTGACAGAGTATATCATGAGTTTCTTCTCAGACTATGTTACAAATTGGCAGACAGTCAGAATATATTTTATCCAGATATTGGAGGATTTTGGTAGAATTATAGAGTGCTAGATGTTAGCACTAATTGATATGACTTATTATCACTGCGTGACAATACGTATCAGCCTACCAGATGGGTAATGAGATAGTTAGAGTCAGGACCGTATACAGTGAATACTACCGATTTCTATTTCTCTTGAAGAAATTCGAAGGAAGATAAAGATAGTTCAGAAAGAACAAATGTCATAAACCAACGTCGGATGATGACGATTGGTATTTAAAGATAAAGATTGAGTATATCCTTGATTGGGATAAACAGATGGGAGAATAATTACTGGTATTGTTTTGTTATAAACTGTAATTGGTTTATACGGATGTTGTAAAACCAATATGGCAAGATTGATTTTGTCATAGTTAGTTTAAGAAGTATTATGATAGTATACTTCATGAAGTCTTATTCCAGACTTGAAATCAGAGGTTGATATAAGAAAGAGATTTCAGAATGGATTCAGTGAGATGAGTTTCTGATTTAAACTCTGCATAAATTTCTTCTGATATATCTGAATTGATTAATTGCGAGTTCGAGGACGAACTCAGATCTAAGAGGGGGAGAATTGTAAGGCACGAGATGTTATCAATTTTATGAGATCCCGAAAAGAAAATAAATTTGATGGCATTTTTGTAATTAAGTGGAAAAATACTTGATTTAAATTTGATGGCAATTTTGTAATTAAGTAGAAAAATACTTGATTTAAATTTGATGGCAATTTCGTAATTATTGGGGGGCTGATTTGCAAATAGTGAAAAGTTGAGGTACTAAAGTGCAAATATGGAAAGTTGAGTGGGACACTTGGCATATCATGCTTGCTTGAGATATATATTCTTATCTCCCTTGGCATCTACATGAAGAAAGAAACGAGACTTTCCAAGAAAATTCCTCAAGCTTCATTTTGCTTTAGAAAATTGGTTGTGCAAGATCCGGCCATCCGATTTTTAATCCGAGCACAGTTTTGAGATCTCCTCGTCAAGAGCTACACAAGGACGTAAGTTTTGTTACGTTTTGAGATGTTTTGAAAATATGATGTTGTCAGAGTTGAATATGATTCAGATATGGTGTTTCTGCTGCAGTAGATAGTGTATAATTGAAGTCAGATTGAAAAATAGACTGTTTATACAATTGTTCTGATTTTCAGAAGATATTGATTGAGATGGAACACTAGAATTGTATTGTTCTTGATTCAAGAATAGAGAAATAATTATTCTCATGTATTCTGAATAGACTAGTCAGTAGATATGTGAAATCAGATCGAAGAAATTATACCGTATGTCTGTATTATGGATTTCAGTGTTTCTTGAGTTGAAATTGATAGATATTGATATGCTGGAATTAGAAGAATGATAATATGGTATTGATTATGAGTTCTGATATGATATCTGTGATATTGAGATTGACAGAGTTATAAGACTGTATTGCTATTTCCGTCGAAACGTCAGCTGATTCAGATTGATCAGATTCAGTTATGATTTCGATTATATCGTGATATCATTGATATGAATTAGATTATATATTGTTCAGATATCGATCAGATTATATACTGAGTTGAGTATTGATCAGAACAGCTTGTGAATGGAGTTATACATTGATTCAGTGTATTTGATATTGTCATTTCAGATTTGATATGGACAGATTCGAGACTTCGTCTTCGTCAGACCAGGAAGACAAAGGTATAATTCATGTGATATTCGGGAAGCCACAACTCAAATGAGATCTCATTTTGAGTTTCCCAATAAAATCACATACTAGACTGTTATTTATACTTTGAGATGTTTACGCTTTGATTATAGAATTGTATTCAATCATGTAAGATAATTGTGATATTCAGTTATGAATATGATTATGCTTTGTTTACAGATAGTTATTCATTGCATCTAAGATAGGAAAGTCTTGACAGCCATTGTCAGACTTCTAGACGTTCGGTGTATCTCAACTTAGGAGTAGCCATTACTCCTATTGTCAGCCGTCGATACAGCTCGGACCGAAGTCTAGGAATAAGACGTACAGTCGCCCCGAGTGGTTGGGTAGGTGACAGCCAGTGACGTCTTATTCACACCGGGATCCCTAGCGTTATAGTTGAGTCGAGTCTAGACATGATTTGACTAGAACTGCATGTGTTTATAGATGTGGGTTCATAGACTATGAAACCCATTATTATTGCTTTCAGTCATGATAGCATGTGTTTATGATTTAGATTGTATATGCATGCTTATCTGATTTGAGTTGCATGTTCAGCTAGATTAGATTTCATAGATGATGAACTCTATTACTATTGTTATTGCTTTTATGCATGACAGCATGTTTCATGAATTATTATGTGTATATGCATGTTTACCATGTTTTATACTGGGATTTATTCTCACCGGAGTTATCCGGCTGTTGTCTTGTTTTGTATGTGTGCATGACAACAGGTGGGAGAGGATCAGGGTCGAGAAGACGACGAGAGAAGACGAGTTTAGCGTGGTGATTCCGGACTTGGATAGATTTGATTTTAATACTTGAAATTAGTATTTGAACCTTAGATTTAGGTTGTACAGTGTTGTACCTTTATACTGAAATGTAGTTTTATACAGATATGTATATTATTAGATGCCATTACCTTCCGCATTTATATTTTAAAAAGAAAAATTTTTAGACCCTGTTTATCAGAACTGATAATTAAATCCCAACGATGATTAAGAAGATGATTAGCGTCCGGGTCCCCACAGTTTATTTGCTGATATGCTACTGCTATGTCTATAGATTTATATGCATTACATCTAAGATAGGAGAGTCTGACAGAAACAGTCAAACTTCTAGACGTTCGGTGGTATCACGGCTTAGGGGAAGATTCACTCTCCTATTGTAGATGTGGATATAGATTAGACCGAAGTCTAGGAATAAGACGTACCGTCACCCCGATTGGAGAGTAGGTGATAGATCGTCTTATTCACAACGGGATCCCTAGAGGTATAGTTGAGTCGAGTCTGGACATGATTTGACAAGAATTGCATGTGTTTATGATTTGATTAAACTGCATGTTTATCTGAATTGAGTTGCAGGCTTATTTTGATTTGATTTTATAGATTATGAAATCTACTACTTTTGAATATGTTCATGATAGCATGTTTTATGATTTAGATTGTTTCTATACATGCTTACCATGTTTTATACTGGGATTTATTCTCACCGGAGTATCCGGCTGCTGTCTTGTTTTGTATGTGTGCATGACAACAGGTGGGGCAAGATCGGGGTCGAGAAGATGATGAGAAAAGATGAGTTTAGCGTGGTGACTCCGGACTTGGATATAAATAGGTTTTATTACTTGAACTTTAGTAGTCGAACCTTAGATTAATTGAGAGACTATTGTACATTATTGTATTTTGTACTGAAACGAAGTTTTATACAGATATGTATATTACGTAGATGCCATTACCTTCCGCACTTGTATTTTAAAAAGAAAATTTGTTTTTAGACCTTATTTAATCTGAATTGATAATTAAATCCCAAAGATAATTAAGAAAAGATCAGCGTCCGGGTCCCCACAATTGGTTTATCAAGAGTTGTCAATGAATCGATACTATGTGTCATGTCGTAGTTGCATCAATGGTGTAATCTATGAAACCCCTTTCATAATTACAACCATACTCTGGCCAGAGATTTCAACCTACATACACAAGATAACACATAGGATATCCATACCCGAAGGTAAGCGGTGAATCCCCGACTACAATGCATTGACTCCTATATGTTTCGACATGACACCCAACCTTGCCACCTGATGACCCCATAAGAGTCGGTAAACAAGTCAAAGTGAAACGCTATCACATAGAGTCTCAATGTTGTCCCGGGTCATAAGGACTAATGGTGTACAACCATAAACCAGGACTTTTCCACTCGATAAGTGAGAACCACTTGGAAAGTCCTTTTATGGAGGGTTGTTCAGTGCACTCTACAAGGAGCACCTATCTGCATGTTCGGACATCACAATGTCCCCTACCAATGAAACATGGTACTCACATCGTGTAATGCCCAAGAATTAATCACTGCAATTAACGATGATTGATTTATCATTTCATGTGATTATGACGGGATTAATCGGGACACCGAGAAATGTATTCAGAAATAAAATTATGAAAGATATGAGCATGCCAGACCGCACCCGCGGTAAGGGGAGGACCGCACCCACGGTGGTGCTACGGGAATTTGAAAGAATCGATACAGTAGGGTGACCGCACCCGCGGTGCTTACGAGACCGCACCCGCGGTGCAAGACCGCACCCGCGGTGTTGCGTGTCTTGCGGAAAATGAGCCATGTGCCGGAATGCATGCGCGAGTTGTCTAGATTTATATATAGACATGCAAGTCGGTTTTCAGAAGATAAATCGAGGAAAAAGGGTCGAAGCTTTGGCACGAGAAATCCTTACGCCTTTTGTGAAAAATCCGTCCGTCTGAATTTGAATCCGACTTCGGTATCGAGTTCCTAGCAACGTAGGCTACAACTGGACATCGATATTGACAGGCTTTGAGTTCGAGACTTCGACAGAGTCAGAGTATCAGAAAGAAAGGTATAAATTAATGTTGAGTTGGGATTGCACAACTCGAGTGAGGTTTGACTCGAGTTCCGCTAAATCACATACTTTTACTTATTGCATTGATATTTGCAATTAATCAGACTTATGATTGTAGTTTATTGATTTATAGCTACTGTGTGATAAGATTGATATTTGTAGCTTATTGATTTATAGCTACTGCATGTAATGACTGCTGATTCGCTAGTCATTGACTGATTTGATTAGATACTGACTGTATGTATTGATTACTGAGTCGTTGAGTCATAGGCTGATTCGCCTAGTCACCGGCTGATTCGTCGGGTTATTGACTGATACGTTCATTATAGGCTGATTCGCCTAGTCACCGGCTGATTCGTCTGGTGATTGACTGATTCGTCTAAATATAAGCTGATTCGCTTAATTACAGGCTGAGTTGTCTGATTATGGGCTGATTCGCCTAATTACCGGCTGATTCGTCGGGTTATTGACTGAGTCGTCAATTCTGCGGCTGATTCGCCCAGACACTGATATATGAATTATATCGATGCCGTTTAGGAATTGATTCATTCCTATCGACTGAGATTCGATATAATACCTATATTCAGACATCGGGATCCCTAGGATAGAGTTGAGTCGAGTCTGAGACGACGCGTCAGTAGAGTCGAGTCTGAGACGACGCGTCGGTTGAGTTGAGTCTGATATGACATGTTGATTTACATTGTTTATGCCATTCATGATTATTGAATGTTTGATATGAATTTATGTTTCTGATTTGAGACATGTTATGAATACTTCTTATATGCTTTCGTATATGCTTTTATATGACTGCATGTTTACATTGTTTATACTGGGATATTTATATCTCACCGGAGTTATCCGGCTGTTGTCTTGTTTTGTATGTGTGCATGACAACAGGTGGGGCTGGATCAGGGTCAAGAAGAGGATGAGAGAAGATTAGTTAGCGTGGAGATCCGGGCTTCGGAGCAACATAGGATTCAGCACTGATACGTAGTTGAACCTAGTGGATTCTTGTAGATAACGCAAGATTTGTATGTTCATGTTTAATAGGTAATTTGAGTAAATTACATTACGTTTCCGCTTTGTATTTGAAAAAAAAAATTTAGACCCTATTTTATAATTGATTAATTAGTCCCAAACATGATTAAGAACTTGATTAGCGTCCGGGTCCCCACACATCGTAGATACTAGTCTCGAACTCGAGCGGCCTATATCCTTCTTAGCGGCGGCTGAATCGACTAGGAACTGTTTAGAATATACAGTATTCCAAATATGAGTTTCATGATACTCATCATATGATCATCTCATATTCTTTCTACTATTTGTATATTCAAGGTCTTTATCTATGCAACTAGCATGGGTATACAGATAAAGATTTGCAAAAAAAATAATTTCAAATATTATTAAAATAAAGATTGTTTATACATAGAGTTTCATTGTGAACACTCGGCCAACACTTGGCTCGACGGGCACCTATTCTAACACCACCGTCAGTCCCAGTTGATCCCGAGAAGCCTTTGTGTCCTAAGTGCAGCAGACATCACCGAGGAGAGTGCAGATTTGGCACTCATAGTTGTTATCGTTGTGGCACTGCAGGCCACATTGCTAAAGATTGTCCTAGGGGAGCGAGCAAGGATAGAGTGCAGGGTCGTATCTTTTCGATGACCAAGGAAGGTATTAATCATGATTCTTCTGTGATCTCTAGCGCTATTTTAATTTCAGGCAGATTAGCTACGACTTTGATTGATACTGGTGCTACTCATTCTTTTATGTCTGAATTGTTTTGAGATCGTTGGGTATAGTTACTTCTGTTCTTCCCCTCCAGTTGAATGTTTTATTGCCTTCGAGGGACGTGTTGTGCCTGACGTCTATTGTTTATGTATGCCCTGTTCTTATTGAAGAGCGAGTTTTTTTTGCTGATTTGATTTTTATTCCGATGGTTGCCTTTGATGTTATTCTTGGCATGGATTTGCTGTCGACCTATCGTGCTGTTATTGATTGCGTTGCTAAGACGGTGACCTTTGCAGATGATGGCATTAAGGGAGGAGTTCTCGCCAGTGCAGGTACTTCGCTGGTCCTTCCTTTTATTTCTGGTCTTGAAGCTGAGAAGTTGATGTGTAGAGGTTGTGATGTATTTCTGGCTTCGATTGTGGATGTGGATAGAATGATTAAGTTGAATATTGATGATATTGATGTTGTGAGGGAGTTTGCTGATGTGGTTGAAGATAATGTGCCGGGTTTGCCGCCGGATAGAGATGTTGAGTTTGTGATTGATCTAGCTCCAGGTACGGTTCCTATTTCTAAGGCTCCGTATAGGATGGCCCCTACCGAGATGAAGGAGTTGAAGACGCAGTTGCAGGATCTTCTAGACAAGGTTTTTATTCGTACCGAGTTCTTCACCTTGTGGAGCTCCGGTTCTTTTCGTTAAGAAGAAAGATGGGTCTTTGCGGCTGTGTATCGACTATAGGGAGCTCAACAAAGTGACTGTCAAGAACAAGTATCCGTTGCCACGGATAGATGATTTATTTGACCAACTTCAGGGTGCCACTGTATTTTCGAAGATTGATCTTCGGTCTGGCTACTATCAGTTGAAGGTTAGGGAGTCTGATATCCCTAAGACAACGTTCCGGACCAGGTACGGTCATTATGAGTTTCTTGTGATGTCTTTTGGTGTGACCAATGCTCCTTCAGTTTTCATGGATCTAATGAACCGTGTGTTCAAGCCTTATTTGGATAGCTTTGTCATTGTCTTCATCGACGACATCTTGATCTATTCCAAGACCAGGGAGCTTCATGCCGAGCAACTCAGAGTTGTTCTCCGATTGTCGAGAGAGAAGAGGTTGTTTGCCAAGTTGAAGAAGTGTGAATTTTGGTTGGATTGGATTTCTTTTCTAGGCCATGTTGTTTCAAAGGATGGTATAGCTGTTGATCCAGTGAAGATTGAGGCAGTTCAGAAGTGGCCTATTCCTACTACATGTTTCAGAGGTACGCAGTTTCCTTGGTTTGGCGGGTTATTATCGTCGCTTTATTTCAGATTTCTCCAAGATTGCCTTGCCATTGACCAATTTGACGAGGAAGACTGTGAAGTTCGAGTGGTCCATTGATTGCCAAAGTTCATTCCAAGAGTTGAAGGATAAGTTGACGACAGCTCCTGTTCTTTCATTGCCCAGTGGTTTAGAGGATTTTGTCGTGTTTACCGATGCGTCGAAGAAGGGTCTCGGTGCAGTGTTGATGCAGCGAGGTAAGGTTATCGCCTATGCTTCTCGCCAATTGAAAGACTATGAGAAGAATTATCCGACGCACGATTTGGAGCTGGCAGCTGTGGTTTTCGCCCTGAAGATTTGGAGACATTATTTGTATGACGAAAAGTGTGAAATTTTCACAGACCACAAGAGTTTGAAGTATTTGTTCTCTCAGAAAGAACTCAATATGCGACAGAGGCGGTGGTTAGAGCTTGTCAAAGACTATGATGTGACGATCAGTTACCACCCAGGGAAGGCGAATGTTGTGGCAGACGCTTTGAGCCGTAAGTCGAGTTCTTCTTTGAGTTCTTTGATTCAGAGACCGCTGTTGTTGGACTTGCAGAGAGAGGAGATTTCTTTGGTAGTTCCGTGGACCATTGCTCGCTTTTCAGCGTTGGTTATTCGGGCTACATTGACGGACAGGATCCGTAGAGAGCAGACTGATGATGTTCAGTTGTCAGAGTTGAGAGCTAGAGCTGAGGAGAGAGGTAACTCAGAGTTTGCGTTGAATGGTGATGGTTTGGTGACTTTCAGAGGCCGTATTTGTGTTCCCGTTGGTGATGATATTCGGCGAGACGTCTTGACAGAGGCTCATACCGCGCCATATTCGATACATCCAGGCAGCACCAAGATGTATCAGGATCTTCGTCTACTTTACTGGTGGCCAGGTATGAAGAAAGATATTGCCGTATTTATCTCTCAGTGCCTAACTTGTCAGCAGGTGAAGATTGAGCACCAGAGACCTGCTGGGACATTGCTATCTTTGCCGATTCCTCAGTGGAAGTGGGAGCATATTACGATGGATTTCGTGACTGGTCTTCCCAAGACGCAGAAAGGTTTCAATTCCATTTGGGTTATTGTTGATCGATTGACCAAGTCATCGCACTTTCTTCCAGTCAAGACGACGTATTCCATGAACCAGTATGCCGAGGATTATATAGCAGAGATTGTTAGACTTCACGGTGTCCCTGTGTCGATTGTGTCTTATCGTGACCCTAGATTTACCTCAGAGTTTTGGAAGAGTTTACACAGAGCTATGGGTTCGGGGTTAGCTTTCAGTACAGCATAACACCCTCAGAGCGATGGTCAGTCAGAGAGAGTCATTCAGATTCTAGAGGATATGCTCAGAGCTTGTACTATTGATTATTCTGGTAGCTGGGATTCCAAATTGCCTCTTGTGGAGTTCACGTACAACAATAGCTACCAAGCGACGATTGGGATGGCACCGTATGAAGCACTTTATGGCAGGAAGTGTAGATCTCCCTTGTATTGGGATGAGGTTGGTGAGAGGAAGATGTTGGGACCAGAGTTGGTCCAACAGACAGCCGATGTTGTTGCTGTTATCCGTGAGAGGATGAAGACCGCGCAGTCGAGACAGAAGAGCTATGCGGATGTTCGTCGCAGACCGTTGCAGTTTGAGGTTGGCGACCATGTGTTCTTGAAGATTGCACCTCTCAAGGGTGTGATGCGATTTTGCAGGAAGGGTAAGTTGAGTCCGAGATTTATTGGCCCCTTCGAGATTTTGGACAGAGTTGGTGATCGAGCCTACAGGTTAGCCCTACCGCCGGATCTTGACAGAGTCCACAATGTTTTTCACGTATCGATGCTCAGGAAGTATATTGCGAATCCTTCCCATGTTCTTCGCCACGAGCCATTGGACTTGACGCCGAATTTGACGTACCAAGAGATTCCGGTTCAGATTCTGGATCGCAAAGTTAAAGTTTTGAGGAACGAAGATATCGGCATCGTTAAAGTTCTTTGGAGGAACCATTTGATCGAAGAGGCTACGTGGGAACCAGAGGATGAGATGAGAGAGAAGTATCCTGAGTTGTTCGTGCAGTGACGTCAATTTCGAGGACGAAATTCCTTTAAGGAGGGGAGATTGTAATAGCCGAGCCCGGTGTACGGTACGGTTTAGGTTTTGTATGTTTATTTGGGTTATTTGATTAGGTGTATAGAGTTGTGTTTATGGGCCATAGTATTGTTGGTTATTATTGTCTTGAGGTGTAGTTGTTGTTGGTTGCGTTGTTTCAGTGTTTCGGATTGATTTTAGTTGCATGAGTGGTGTTCATGTCCGTGACCAGAGTGCACCCGCGCTCATAGTAGGAGTGCCCCAGCGGTGTACTGTTCATAATTTTGTTGTTGGAGGGCCGTAGCATCACCGCACCCGCGGTGGTGTTGAGACCGCACCCGCGGTAGAGACCGCACCCGCGTTGTGTGCAGCGCCGGACCCGCGGTCGTAGTGTTTCAGAATTTGGTGGTTTTGCCGTGAGCATGGCGCACCCGCGGTGCTTGTTTGAGCGCACCCGCGGTCATGCATTATTGAGGTATGGGCGAGATATTTAGTACCTTTTTGGATGAGTTGACTTCATTTTCACCTTTCCAATTCCTCTATATCTTGTTTTTCTCTCTAGAACCAAGGGTTTTCCTCCATTTCTTTCATTTCCTATCTTCAATCCAAGCTTCTAGTTGGATTTTCGAGTAGAGATTTAAGTTCTCCTTGGTGCTAGGAAGCTAAGGTAAGCTTTTGGTTGTGTTATCTCTTGGTTTTGGAGAAGAGATGTTATGGGTTTGATGTATTTGTTGGTTTAATGGAATATTTGACTTGGATTCTTGGATATTGAGTTGATGTTGGTGTTATTTATGGATTATTGTTGTAGGTGGTGTACCAAGAGTTAGATTCAAGGTGTTATTGTGGTTTGTTAGTGGAATTTCATCCCTTGTGCTCACATGATAGTATATGTATTGTGTTTCAAAGGTTTTATTGTGTTATTCCCTTCATTGGCTTCATAACTATGATATTCATGTTTCAGAGTTGATGGTATTTAATGATTTCAAAGATATGTTTTACTAAGTATGATATGTTCATTGTTATGTACGAGTTCTACTTGCTGAGTTTTATACTCATTTCAGTTATTTTCATGTGATGCAGCTAAGAGCGACGGACCAGGACAGTGATTGTGGCCCGAGGTCATATGCATACAAAGTTGGAAGGATGGCATTTTTGGACATGATCATAGGAATGATATTTTGTATTCTTGTTATGTCATTTGAATGATCATGTATTTATTTTGGTTGCAAATATTTTGTAAATGATTTTATGTAATGAAATTGTAATCCTTCCTACCTTCAAGAAAATTTTAAATTCCGCAGTATTTTAATTGTAACGGGTCAAGGTGTCACAATAGTCCTAGGCATGCCATGCAACCTAACGACTTCTTTAAAGAACAAATCCGCAATGTTTGAAGCATCATCGGTTTTATGACAAGCTATAAAATGTACCATCTTAGAGAATCTTTCCACAACAACAAAAATAGAATCCCTCCCCTTCTTAGTCCTAGGCAACCCCAAAATAAAGTCCATAGAAATGTCAATCCAAGTTTGCGTGCTCCCAAAGTTCTATTGACAACTTCAGTTTGTGCATCCGTTTGAGGATGACAAGTAGTAGAAACCAACAATTTTGTGTCAAGTTTAGCCCATAAAGTCTTCTATAAGTAACTCAAGAATTTAACATCGCGACCAGAAACAATAGTCCTAGGCATGCCATGCAACCTAACGACTTCTCTAAAGAACAAATCCGCAATGTTTGAAGCATCATCGGTTTTATGACAAGCTATAAAATGTGCCATTTTAGAGAATCTATCTACAACAACAAAAATACAATCCCCCCCTTCTTAGTCCTAGGCAACCCCAAAATAAAGTCCATAGAAATGTCAATCCAAGTTCTTTTTAAGAATAGCACGCAAAAGTGTTGTGACACCTTGACCCGATACAATAAAAATACAGCGGAAATTAAAATTTTCTTGCAAATGGAAGGAGTTTCAAAATACATAACCAAATATCATTAAAAGTAATAACATGATCAACTAAATGATATATCCAAATACAAAACATCATTTTAATGATCATGTACAAAATATTGCTCGCAAAACAAACTTCTTCCTTCCAATCTTCGTATGCATATGACCCCAATCCACAGTCAACGTTCTGGCCCGTCGCTCTTATCTGCATCACATGAATAAACTGAAATGAGTATAAAACTCAGCAAGTGGAACTCTTACATAATAATGATTATATCATACTCTGAAAACATAGCTTTGAAATCATTAAATACCATCAACTCTAAAACATAAATATCATAGCAATAGCATAACAATGAGATGGTATTTCTCTTTACTCTGGTTGGATTGATATCAATAGTAACTCTGTCTGTGGTGCTCGTATCCCATCGATATAAATCGACAACTCTGAGGGATATAAGCCTATGGTCGTTGATCAACTAATTGCATGCAATCTCTGACTATGTATCTATCAATCCATAAAACAGTTGAACTCTCTCTTTGACATTTCATCAAACACTTTGAAAGCATTAATCTCTTGTATTCCCTTTTCAATAATTGAGACATAAAATGCCTCCAATATGTATAACAAATGTATCAATACATAACCATGAATCAAATTAAGGGAATAACACTTTAAAATCATTAGAACACCATACATGTAATATCATGTGAGCACAAAGGATGAAATTCCACTTACAACCAATAGAACACCTGAATCTAAACTCTTGGTACACCACCTACAACAATAAACCAATTATTGCACCATCAACATCTCAATAATCCAACAACAATACCAATAAATCCATAAATCCAACACCATCAACAAACCCATATCATCTCTCACACCAAAACCAAGAATAACAACACCAAAAGCTTACCTTAGCTTCTTTGAACCAACAAGAACCTTGATCTCTCAACAAATCTCCAACAAGAAGCTTGGATCAAAGATGGGAAATGAAGGAATGAAGGAACCCTAGTCTCCTAGGAGAGAAAAATCGAGCATGAGGAGTAGAAATGAGAGAAATGAGGCCAACTCTTCCCATTATATCACTTAAAGACCAAAAACACGCTTTTAAAATATTGCTGGCTGCTAGGGCGGACCTATTTTTCCGCTAGGGCGAGGAACTCTCGGCCAAAAACCATTTTTCCCGAACAAGACGCGCTAGGGCGAACCTAAATTCCCGCTAGGGCGAGTGCTCTGCGCACATGAACTGCAAAGATCGCCTCAGAAACGCCTCTTCCGTTCATAATTTGGAAAAGTGGTAAACTTCAAAGTTGTAGCTCTATGTCCTTCCTTATACATATCCAAATTTCAGATCATTTGGAGGTCGGAGTAAAAAGTTATGCTAAATCTTCCAACATGTGTCACTGGAGGAACGTCGATACACACGACACACTTCGGGGCACTATTGGCTTAACTTCCACAATGATTTGAACAAAACTCCAAACATGAAAGTTATAGCCTTATGTCTTATCCAACCACTTTAATTGGCCTCACCTCATTTGGAGCAATATACAATTTATCATGAATTTAATCGTAACGACGCTACGACAACACTACACCTCATCTAATCTCAACAGTACTAAAAATCATAGATCGCAATTCTTAACATCCAAACTATACTTAAACTTCACCAAGTAGTCAATAAACATATAAAATCTTAAACGGTACCGATCACCAAGCTTGGATATTAAAATCTCCCCTCCTTAGAGGAATTTCGTCCTCGAAATTGACGTCACTACACGAACAACTCAGGATACTTCTCTTTCATCTCATCCTCTGATTCCCACGTGGCCTCTTCGATCAAATGATTCCTCCAAAGGACTTTAACGATGCCGATCTCTTTGCTTCTCAACACTCTAACTTTGCGATCCAGAAACTGGACCGGAATCTCTTGGTAGGTCAAATTCGGCGTCAAGTCCAATGGCTCGTGGCTAAGAACATGGGAAGGATTCGAAATATACTTCCTGAGCATCGACATATGAAAAACGTTGTGAACTCTGTCAAGATCTGGCGGTAAGGCTAACCTGTAAGCTCTATCACCAACTCTGTCCAAAATCTCAAATGGACCAATAAATCTCGGACTCAACTTACCCTTCTTGCCAAACCGCATTACACCCTTGAGAGGTGCAATCTTCAAGAACACATGGTCGCCAACCTCAAACTGCAATGGCCTACGCCTCACATCAGCGTAGCTCTTCTGTCTAGACTGTGCCGTCTTCATCCTCTCTCGAATAACATCAACAACATCGGCCGTCTGCTGGACCAACTCTGGACCCAACATCTTCCTCTCACCAACCTCATCCCAATACAAAGGAGATCTACACTTCCTGCCATAAAGTGCTTCATACGGTGCCATGCCAATCGTCGCTTGGTAGCTATTATTGTACGTGAACTCAACCAGAGGCAATTTGGAATCCCAGCTACCAGGATAATCAATAGTGCAAGCTCTGAGCATATCCTCTAGAATCTGAATGACTCTCTCTGATTGACCGTCGCTCTGAGGGTGATATGCTGTACTGAAAGCTAACCGTGAACCCATAGCTCTGTGCAAACTCTTCCAAAACTCTGAGGTAAATCTAGGGTCACGATCAGACACAATCGACACAGGGACACCGTGAAGTCTAACAATCTCTGCTATATAATCCTCGGCATACTGGTTCATAGAATACGTCGTCTTGACTGGGAGAAAATGCGCTGACTTGGTCAATCGATCAACAATAACCCAAATAGAGTTGAAACCTTTCTGCGTCCTGGGAAGACCAGTCACAAAGTCCATCGTAATATGCTCCCATTTCCACTAAGGAATCGGCAATGACAACAATGTCCCAGCAGGTCTCTGGTGCTCAATCTTCACCTGCTGACAAGTTAGGCACTGAGAAATAAACATGGCAATATTTTTCTCCATACCTGGCCACCAATAAAGTCGACGAAGATCCTGATACATCTTGGTACTACCTGGATGTATCGAGTATGGCGCGGTATGTGCCTCTGTTAAGATGTCTCTCCGAATATCATCACCAGTAGGAACACAAATACGGCCTCTGAAAGTCATCAAACCATCTCCATTCAATCCAAACTCTGACTTACCTCTCTCCTCTGCTCTAGCTCTTATCTCTGCCAACTGCAAATCAGTCGCCTGCTCTCTACGGATCCTGTCCGTCAATGTAGATTGAATAACCAACGCTGATAGACGAGCAATGGTTCCTGGAATCACCAAATCAATCTCCTCTCTCTTCAAGTCCATCTACAATGGTCTCTGAATCAAAGAACTCAAAGAAGAACTCGATTTACGGCTCAAAGCATCCGCTACAACATCCGCCTTCCCTGGGTGGTAACTAATCGTCACATCATAGTCTTTGACAAGCTCTAACCACCTCCTCTGTCGCATATTGAGCTCTTTCTGAGAGAACAAATACTTCAAACTCTTGTGGTCTGTGAAAATTTCACACTTTTCGCCATACAAATAATGTCTCCAAATCTTCAGGGCGAAAACCACAGCTGCCAGCTCCAAATCGTGCGTAGGATAATTCTTCTCGTAGTCCTTCAACTGGCGAGAAGCATAGGCTATGACCTTTCCACGTTGCATCAGCACTGCACCAAGACCCTTCTTCGACGCATCGGTAAAAACAACAAAATCCTCTGAACGACTGGGCAATGCAAGAACAGGAGCTGTCGTCAACTTATCCTTCAACTCTTGAAATCCACTCTGGAAATCATTGGACCACTCGAACTTCACAGTCTTCCTCGTCAGATTGGTTAATGGCAGGGCAATCTTAGAGAAATCTGAAATGAAACGACGATAGTAACCCGCCAAATCAAGGAAACTGTGTACCTCTGATACAGTGGTAGGGATAGGCCATTTCTGAATCGCCTCGATCTTGGCTGGATCAACAGCTATACCATTCTTAGAAACAACATGGCCTAAGAAAGAAATTTGCTCCAACCAGAACTCACACTTCTTCAACTTAGCATACATCCTCTTCTCTCTCAACAACTGAAGAACAACTCTGAGGTGCTCTGAATGAAGCTCTTTGGTCTTGGAATAAATCAGAATGTCATCGATGAAAACAATGACGAAGCTATCCAAATAAGGCTTGAACACACGGTTCATCAGGTCCATGAAGACCGAAGGAGCATTGGTCAGACCAAAAGACATCACAAGAAATTCATAATGACTGTACCTGGTCCGGAACGCCGTCTTAGGGATATCAGACTCCCTAACCTTCAACTGATAATAGCCAGATCGCAGATCAATCTTTGAAAACACGATAGCCCCCTGCAACTGATCAAACAAATCATCTATCCGAGGCAACTGATATTTATTCTTGATCGTCACTTTGTTGAGCTCCCTATAATCAATGCAAAGCCGCAACGACCCATCTTTCTTCTTGACGAAAAGAACCGGAGCTCCCCAAGGCGAAGAACTTGGTCGAATGAAATCTTTATCCAAAAG
The DNA here is from genome assembly GCF_022965805.1 of Primulina eburnea. Taxonomy (NCBI): domain Eukaryota; kingdom Viridiplantae; phylum Streptophyta; class Magnoliopsida; order Lamiales; family Gesneriaceae; genus Primulina; species Primulina eburnea. The sequence continues at coordinate 12,835,224 of NC_133108.1, forward strand.
ATCCTGCAACTGCGTCTTCAACTCCTTCATCTCTGTAGGGGCCATTCTGTACGGTGCCTTAGAAATAGGTACCGTACCTGGAACCAGATCAATCACAAACTCCACATCTCTGTCCGGCGGTAAACCCGGCACATCATCCTCAAAAACATCAGGGAACTCTCTCACCACATCAATATAATCAATATTCAATTTCACAATCTTATCCACATCCACAATAGAAGCCAAAAACCCATCACATCCTCTAAACAACAACTTCTTAGCCTCAAGACAAGAAATAAAAGGAAGGACCAGCGAAGTACCTGCACTGGCGAGAACTCCTCTCTTATTGCCATCATCTGCAAAGGTCACCGTCTTAGCAACGCAATCAATAACAGCACGGTAGGTCGATAGCCAATCCATGCCAAGTATAATATCAAACGCAACCATTGGGATAACAATCAAATCAGCATAAACCACTCGTTCATCGATTTGAACAGAGCACGCATACACAATAGATGTCGGGCACAACACATCCCCCGAAGGCAAAATAACATTAAACTGGAGGGGAAGAACAGAAGGAACTATACCCGAAGATCTCAAAAACAATTCAGACATAAAAGAATGAGTAGCACCTGTATCAATCAATGTCGTAGCTACTCTGCCTGAAATTAAAATAGTGCTAGAGATCACAGAAGAATCATGGTTTATACCTTCCTTCGTCATGGTAAAGATGCGGCCCTGCACCTTATCTTTACTCGTTCCTCTTGGACAATCTTTGGCAATATGGCATGCAGTGCCACAACGATAGCAAGTATGAGTGCCAAATATGCACTCTCCCCGATGATGACGATTGCACTTGGGGCACAAAGGCTTCTCGGGATCAAATGGAACTGCCGGAGGTTTAGGACTCGGCTCTATCTTGCCTTTCCCCTTGAAACGATCTTTACCCCGCTGACTCGAACCCTGGCCCCTCTGAGCAATGGCCTGATGCCTCGCCTGCCTCTCCCTGGCAATGTATTTCTCGTCCTGCTCGGCTAACAAAGCCTTAGACACAATCTCCTTGAATGTCACAGCCTTCGACATATTGATATCCCTCCGGATCTCTGCTCTAAGGCCTCGAATGAAATGAGCACCTTTATCCTTGTCGTTGGAAGCAATATACGGGGCAAACAGACAGCCCTCCTCGAATTTCAAGATGTACTCATCAACATTCATGCCTCCCTGACGAAGGTCCAAGAACTCAGTCACTTTCCTCGCTCGAAGTGCATCTGGGAAGTACTTGTCATAAAAAAAATCAGTGAACTCTGACCACTTCAATGCCGGTAGATCAACACTAACCTTGGTCGCATTCCACCAAATACGTGCAGCCTTGACTAACATGAACACTGCACAACTGATTCTTTCCTTGTCCTCGAAATTGAGATGATCAAAGTTAGCCTCGAGTGCCTTAATCCACTCTACGGCCACTAACGGATCAGTGCTTCCTGCAAATTCCGGTGGATCAATCCTCTTGAAAGCAGAAAAGATCCCATCGGTACCAACTGCTTGAGCTACTTGGCCTCTCACTTGACCTCTGCCTTGGCCTGCACCTTGCATACGAATGGATGGGATCTGCTCGTATGGACCTTGGCTTGCTCTTTCAACAACTTGCCAAACTCATCGACAACTCTAGAGGAAGATCTATCCTCACCCTCTACGGCTTTCCTCTTAGGAGGCTTACTCTACAATGTGCTCACAAAATACAAATCAATAAATAACAATGAATAGATGTAGAAGAAGACATACCCGGACAGTTGAAAGTAGACGAAGTCATATGCATTGGTCCGAAGAACGGTGCTCTGATACCACTAAATGTGACACCTCGACCAGATACAATAAAAATACAGCGGAAATTAAAATTTTCTTGCAAATGGAAGGAGTTTCAAAATACATTACCAAATATCATTAAAAGTAACAACATGATCAACTAAATGATACATCCAAATACAAAACATCATTTTAATGATCAAGTACAAAATATTGCTTGCAAAACAAACTTCTTCCTTCCAATCTTCGTATGCATATGACCCCAATCCACAGTCAACGTCCTGGCCCGTCGCTCTTATCTCCATCATATGAATAAACTGAAATTAGTATAAAACTCAGCAAGTGGAACTCTTACATAACAATGATTATATCATACTCTGAAAACATAGCTTTGAAATAATTAAATACCATCAACTCTGAAACATAAATATCATAGCAATAGCATAACAATGAGATGGTATTTCTCTTTACTCTGGTTGGATTGATATCAATAGTAACTCTGTCTGTGGTGCTCGTATCCCATCGATATAAATCGACAACTCTGAGGGATATAAGCCTATGGGTGTTGATCAACTAATTGCATGCAATCTATGACTATGTAACTATCAATCCATAAAACAGTTGAACTCTCTCTTTGACATTTCATCAAACACTTTGAAAGCATTAATCTCTTGTATTCCCTTTTCAATAATTGGGACATAAAATGCCTCCAATATGTATAACAAATGTATCAATACATAACCATGAATCAAATGAAGGGAATAACACTTTAAAATCATTAGAACACCATACATATAATATCATGTGAGCACAAAGGATGAAATTCCACTTACAACCAATAGAACACTTGAATCTAAACTCTTGGTACACCACCTACAACAATAAACCAATTATTGCACCATCAACATCTCAATAATCCAACAACAATACCAATAAATCCATAAATCCAACGCCATCAAAAAACCCATATCATCTCTCACACCAAAACCAAGAATAACAACACCAAAAGCTTACCTTAGCTTCTATGAACCAACAAGAACCTTGATCTCTCAACAAATCTCCAACAAGAAGCTTGGATCAAAGATGGGAAATGAAGGAATGAAGGAACCCTAGTCTCCAAGGAGAGAAAAATCGAGCATGAGGAGTAGAAATGAGAGAAATGAGGCCAACTCTTCCCATTATATCACTTAAAGACCAAAAACACGCTTTTAAAATATTGCTGGCCGCTAGGGCGGACCTATTTTTCCGCTACGGCGAGGAACTCTCGGCCAAAAACCATTTTTCCCGAACAAGACGCGCTAGGGCGAACCTAAATTCCCGCTAGGGCGAGTGCTCTGCGCACATGAACTGCAAAGATCGCCTCAGAAACGCCTCTTCCGTTCATAATTTGGAAAAGTGGTAAACTACAAAGTTGTAGCTCTATGGCCTTCCTTATACATATCCAAATTTCAGATCATTTGGAGGTCGGAGTAAAAAGTTATGCTAAATCTTCCAACATGTGTCGCTGGAGGAACGTCGATACACACGACACACTTCGGGGCACTATTGGCTTAACTTCCACAATGATTTGAACAAAACTCCAAACATGAAAGTTATAGCCTTATGTCTTATCCAACCACTTTAATTAGCCTCACCTCATTTGGATCAATATACAATTTATCATGAATTTAATCGTAACGACGCTACGACAACACTACACCTCATCTAATCTCAACAGTACTATAAATCATAGATCGCAATTCTTAACATCCAAACTATACTTAAACTTCACCAAGTAGTCAATAAACATATAAAATCTTAAACGGTACCTATCACCAAGCTTGGATATTAAAAGTGTTCCCAAAGTTCTATTGACAACTTCAGTTTGTCCATCCGTTTGAGGATGACAAGTAGTAGAAAACAACAATTTTGTGCCAAGTTTAGCCATAAAGTCTTCCAAAAGTAACTCAAGAATTTAACATCGCGACCAAAAACAATAGTCCTAGGCATGCCATGCAACCTAACGACTTCTCTAAAGAACAAATCCGCAATGTTTGAAGCATCATCGATTTTATGACAAGCTATAAAATATGCCATCTTAGAGAATCTATCCACAACAACAAAAATAGAATCCCGCCCCTTCTTAGTCCTAGGCAACCCCAAAATAAAGTCCATAGAAATGTCAATTCAAGTTCTTTTTAAGAATAGCACGCAAAAGTGTTCCCAAAGTTCTCTTGACAACTTCAGTTTGTCCATCCGTTTGAGGATGACAAGTAGTAGAAAATAACAATTTTGTGCCAAGTTTAGGCCATAAAGTCTTCCAAAAGTAACTCAAGAATTTAATATCGTGACCAGAATCAATAGTCCTAGGCATTCCATACAACTTAACGACTTCTCTAAAGAACAAATCCGCAATGTTTGAAGCATCATCGGTTTTATGACAAGCTATAAAATGTGCTATCTTAGAGAATCTATTCACAACAACAAAAATAGAATCCCTCCCCTTCTTAGTCCTAGGCAACCCCAAAATAAAGTCCATAGAAATGTCAATCCAAGTCCTTTTTAAGAATAGCACGCAAAACTGTTCCTAAAATTCTATTGACAACTTCAGTTTGTCCATCTGTTTGAGGATGACAAGTAGTAGAAAACAACAATTTTGTGCCAAGTTTAGCCCATAGAGTCTTGCAAAAGTAACTCAAGAATTTAACATCGCGACCAGAAACAATAAACCTAGGCATGCCATGCAACCTAACGACGTCTCTAAAGAACAAATCCGCAATGTTTGAAGCATCATCGGTTTTATGACAAGCTATAAAATGTGCCATCTTAGAGAATCTATCCACAATAACAAAATTAGAATTCCTCCGCTTCTTAGTCCTAGGAAACACCAAAATAAAGTCCATAGAAATGTCAATCCAAGTTCTTTTTAAGAATAGCACGCAAAAGTGCTCCCAAAGTTCTATTGACAACTTCAGTTTGTGCATCCGTTTGAGGATGACAAGTAGTAGAAAACAACAACTTTGTGTCAAGTTTAGCCCATAAAGTATTCCAAAAGTAACTCAAGAATTTAACATCGCGACCAGAAACAATAGTCCTAGGCATGCCATGCAACCTAACGACTTCTCTAAAAAACAAATCCGCAATGTTTGAAGCATCATCGGTTTTGTGACAAGCTATAAAATGTGTCATTTTAGAGAATCTATCCACAACAACAAAACTAGAATCCCTCCCCTTCTTAGTCCTAGGCAACCCCAAAATAAAGTCCATAGAAATGTCAATCAGATTTCTTTTTAAAAATAGCACGCAAAAGTGTTCCTAAAGTTCTATTGACAGTTTTTGTTTGTCCATCCGTTTGAGGATGACAAGTAGTAGAAAACAATAATTTTGTGCCAAGTTTAGCCCATAAAGTCTTCCAAAAGTAACTCAAGAATTTAACATCTCGACTAGAAACAATAGTCCTAGGCATGCCATGCAACCTAACGACTTCTCTAAAGAACAAATCCGCCATGTTTGAAGCATCATCGGTATTATGACAAGCTATAAAATGTGCCATCTTAGAGAATCTATCCGCAACAACAAAAATAGAATCCCGCCCCTTCTTAGTCCTAGGCAACCCCAAAATAAAGTCCATAGAAATGTCAATCCACGTTCTTTTTAAGAATAGCACGCAAAAGTGTTCCCAAAGTTCTATTGATAACTTCAGTTTGTCCATCCGTTTGAGGATGACAAGTAGTAGAAAACAACAATCTTGTGCCAAGTTTAGCCCATAATGTATTCCAAAAGTAACTCAAGAATTTAACATCGCGACAAGAAACAATTGTCCTAGGCATGCCATGCAACCTAGAGACTTCTCTAAAGAACAAATCCGCAATGTTTGAAGCATCATCGGTTTTATGACAAGGTATAAATTGTGCTATCTTAGAGAATCTATTCACAACAACAAAAATATAATCCATCCCCTTCTTAGTCCTAGGCAACCTCAAAATAAAGTCCATAGAAATTTCAATCCAAGTCCTTTTTAAGAATAGCACGCAAAACTGTTCCTAAAATTCTATTGACAACTTCAGTTTGTCCATCTGTTTGAGGATGACAAGTAGTAGAAAACAACAATTTTGTGTCAAGTTTAGCCCATAGAGTCTTGCAAAAGTAACTCAAGAATTTAACATCGCGACCAGAAACAATAAACCTAGGCATGCCATGCAACCTAACGACGTCTCTAAAGAACAAATCCGCAATGTTTGAAGCATCATCGGTTTTATGACAAGCTATAAAATGTGCCATCTTAGAGAATCTATCCACAACAACAAAATTAGAATTCCTCCGCTTCTTAGTCCTAGGCAACACCAAAATAAAGTCCATAGAAATGTCAATCCAAGTTCTTTTTAAGAATAGCACACAAAAGTGCTCCCAAAGTTCTATTGACAACTTCAGTTTGTGCATCCGTTTGAGGATGACAAGTAGTAGAAAACAACAACTTTGTGTCAAGTTTAGCCCATAAAGTATTCCAAAAGTAACTCAAGAATTTAACATCGCGACCAGAAACAATAGTCCTAGGCATGCCATGCAACCTAACGACTTCTCTAAAGAACAAATCCGCAATGTTTGAAGCATCATCGGTTTTGTGACAAGCTATAAAATGTGTCATTTTAGAGAATCTATCCACAACAACAAAACTAGAATCCCTCCCCTTCTTAGTCCTAGGCAACCCCAAAATAAAGTCCATAGAAATGTCAATCAGATTTCTTTTTAAAAATAGCACGCAAATGTGTTCCTAAAGATCTATTGACAGTTTTTGTTTGTCCATCCGTTTGAGGATGTCAAGTAGTAGAAAACAATAATTTTGTGCCAAGTTTAGCCCATAAAGTCTTCCAAAAGTAACTCAAGAATTTAACATCGCGACCAGAAACAATAGTCCTAGGCATGCCATGCAACCTAACGACTTCTCTAAAGAACAAATCCGCCATGTTTGAAGCATCATCGGTTTTATGACAAGCTATAAAATGTGCCATCTTAGAGAATCTATCCGCAACAACAAAAATAGAATCCCGCCCCTTCTTAGTCCTAGGCAACCCCAAAATAAAGTCCATAGAAATGTCAATCCACGTTCTTTTTAAGAATAGCACGCAAAAGTGTTCCCAAAGTTCTATTGATAACTTCAGTTTGTCCATCCGTTTGAGGATGACAAGTAGTAGAAAACAACAATCTTGTGCCAAGTTTAGCCCATAATGTATTCCAAAAGTAACTCAAGAATATAACATCGCGATCAGAAACAATAGTCCTACGCATGCCATGCAACCTAACGACTTCTCAAAAGAACAAATCCGCAATGTTTGAAGCATCATCGGTTTTATGACAGGCTATAAAATGTGCCATCTTAGAGAATCTATCCACAACAACAAAAATAGAATCCCTCCCCTTGTAAGTCCTAGGCAATCCCAAAATAAAGTCCATAGAAATGTCAATCCAAGTTCTTTTTAAGAATAGCACGCAAAAGTGTTCCTAAAGTTCTATTGACAACTTCAGTTTGTCCATCCGTTTGAGCATGACAAGTAGTAGAAAACAACAATTTTGTGCCAAGTTTAGCCCATAGAGTCTTGCAAAAGTAACTCAAGAATTTAACATCGCGACCAGAAACAATAAACCTAGGCATGCCATGCAACCTAACGACGTCTCTAAAGAAAAAATCCGCAATGTTTGAAGCATCATCGGTTTTATGACAAGCTATAAAATGTGCCATCTTAGAGAATCTATCCACAACAACAAAAATAGAATTCCTCCCCTTCTTAGTCCTAGGCAACCCCAAAATAAAGTCCATAGAAATGTCAATCCAAGTTCTTTTCAAGAATAGCACGCAAAAGTGCTCCCAAAGTTCTATTGACAACTTCAGTTTGTCAATCCGTTTGAGGATGACAAGTAGTACAAAACAACAATTTTGTGTCAAGTTTAGCCCATAAAGTCTTCCAAAAGGAACTCAAGAATTTAACATCGCGACCAGAAACAATAGTCCTAGGCATGCCATGCAACCTAACGACGTCTCTAAAGAACAAATCCGCAATGTTTGAAGCATCATCGGTTTTATGACAAGCTATAAATTGTGCCATCTTAGAGAATATCTATCCACAACAACAAAATAGAATGTGACACCCTGACCTGTTAACAATTAAAATACAGCGGAATTTAAAATTTGCTTACAAATGGAAGGAGTTTCAAAATACATTTCCAAATATCATCAAAAGTATCAACATGATCAACTAAATGAAACATCAAAATACAAAATATCATTCCTATGATCATGTCCAAAAATGCCATCCTTCCAACTTTGTATGCATATGACCCCGGCCCACAATCACTGTCCTGGTCGGTCACTCTTAGCTGCATCACATGAAAATAACTGAAATGAGTATAAAACTCAGCAAGTGGAACTCTTACATAGCAATGAACATATCATACTCTGTAAAACATAGCTTTGAAATCATTAAATACCATCAACTCTGAAACATGAATATCATAGAAATAGCATAACAATGAGATGGTATTTCTCTTTACTCTGGTTGGATTGAAATCAATAGTAACTCTGTCTGTGGTGCTCGTATCCCATCGATATAAATCGACAACTCTGAGGGATATAAGCCTATGGTCGTTGATCAACTAATTGCATGCAATCTCTGACTATGTATCTATCAATCCAATAAAACATTTGAAACTCTCTCTTGGCATTTAATTAATCACTTTGATGTCTATACTCTTTGTATTCCCTTTTCAATAATATGAGACATAAAAATATCCCCAATATACATAGCAATGGAATCAATACATAATCAAGAATCAATTGAAGGGAATAACACAATAAAACCTTTGAACACAATACATATATAATCATGTGAGCACAAGGGATGAAATTCCACTTACAAACCACAATAACACCTTGAATCTAACTCTTGGTACACCACCTACAACAATAATCCATAAATAACAACAACATCAACTCAATATCCTAGAATCCAAGTCAAATAATCCATTAAACCAACATAAACAAGAAACCCAAATCATCTCTCTTCCAAAACCATGAAATAAACACACCAAAAGCTTACCTTAGCTTCCTAGCACCAAGGAGAACTTCGATCTCTACTCGAAAATCCAACTAGAAGCTTGGATTGAAGATCGGAAATAAAAGAAAATGAAGAAAACCCTTGGTTCTAGAGAGAAAAACGAGAATGGAGGAGAAAAGAAAGGGAAAAGTGAAGTCAACTTATCCAAAAAGCTACTTAAAATCTCGACCATACCTCTACTTTCATCACCGCGGGTGCGCTGCCAACAAGCACCACGGGTGCGCTAAGCTCTCGGCACAACAAACAGTTCCCTGAAAAATACGACCGCGGGTGCGGTCCTGCAAATACCGCGGGTCAAAAACTTGATCGAGCAAAACTTGCACTATGAATTCCCCAAGAAAATATGATTTTGTATGCTCAAAATGTAATCGCAAGTGCACGATGTCAAGTAATAGTATAGTGTATATGAATACGAGTATCGTTCCACTGGAGACTGTATTTAACAAGTATTATTTTAGTTATTGAAACTTTAGCGACGAAGTCTGGTTGTTTGTTTATAACTACTAAAATGCAAGAAAATTAAATAAACAAGTTCAAAGATTAAATGATAAAATATGAATGCTAAATCAATGGATTAAATTTCAAATGATAAAAGAATTTGTTGGGAATTCTGGTTCACCTACCCCTTATTAATTAATTAATTCGTTCGATTGTGTTCTACGCTTCCGACAGGATTTCCTATTTAATTGAACACACTCTCTCGAGCTATGCCAAACTAATTCACTCAATGAAGTAATTAAATGTCTTTAATCATTTATCAAGAATGAACCGCATTTCGATTGATGAAATCCCCTAGTTTCGACCCTAAGGACTATGACTATCGGCACGTATCCAATTTCATATGTCTATGCAAATTGTAGATCCGCAGATTATACTACTCGATCCTATCACTAGTTATTCTCTCGAACTCACTCGTGATATAAAATCGTCGTAAAAGTTAGCTACGCTCAAACGACACAATAACAATCGTAGTGTAATCAAGAATAAAGCACAACTCAAAATATGAATTAATCAACTAAAAGTTTGGGGTAGGATCCCCTTTAATCCCAACAAATATGAAAGTTAGCTACTAGAATTCATAATTAAAATAAGCAAAACAATGTTTAAACAAAGGAAAATAAACTAGAAATACTAGGCGTGACGAAATCTGCGAAGAACGATGCCCGGAAACCGTCGAATCTTCAATCCAAGTGCAAAAGTTCTCCAAAATCCCTTTTTTGGCTCTCAAAATATGTCTGAAATCTCTCAATCATCCCCCCAATTCGTCCCCCAAGACTTACCATATCGTTCCCCATCATCAAATCAGGCAAGAAATCGCGAATAACACTTTCCAAAAATAGGTGGCGCTCGGGCGGTAGAAAAGTACCGCTCGAGCGCCACATTCTCTGTAATTTTCCTTGGCTTATGCAGCATTCGCGCTCGGGCGGTAGAAAACTACCGCTCGAGCGCCGACCTTTCTGTCGAAGTTCCTTTGGGGCTTTCATCTCGTGCTCGGGCGGTAGTTCTTTTGGGGCTTTCATCTCGTGCTCGGGCGGTAGAATTTCACCGCCCGAGCGCCAATCCTTCTGTCCTTTTTGTCTTGACTTGGCACTTGGCTCCGATTTTTGGTTGTTCCGGCCTTTTTTCCTGCAAATTAATCACGCCCGAGTGAGATAGGATAAAATGCAAATATTTACTCTAAAATGAACAGAAAGTAAACGAAATGCATACATGCACCATGCAAACACAACTAAACCAATGCAATAAAACACGTAAAAACGACACATATCAACCCTCTCATACTGACCTTTTGCTCGCCCTCGAGCAAAATAGGTTAAAGCACGAGATTTTAAACAAACATAACGAAAATAAAAGACTCAAACAGGACTAGCCAACACAATTAAATGTCAATGGTGAGTTGACAACTTTTATGATCATGCCTCAGTGAACTTCCGTACATACAAATCATAATCCAGTCAAATCACAAACGAGTACTCATTCTCATCTACACATAAATCTTGACACTAATTTGAACGTGTGTGTGTGTCATGATGGGTCTAGTCATTCGCACTTCAAATAGATCAATTATCAAATCATGCGAGTCACTCACTTAACACTTCAATACGAGTCTTACTAGCATGCATCCCCGTGTCCATTTAACACTAGCCATAAATTGAACTTTATTCAACTTTTAAGTGCAGATAAGGGTGTCGAAAAGAAGGAAAATAAGCTCAAGCGGCTACAAGTTGGGAGTACACCGATCATTTTCATTGTGCAATCGTCAAGACTTTTCGTCTGACTTTCCTCGTCTCCTTACATCTCCAACTTTTAGCCTAGGAATAGAATTTCATTCCCTTTATTTCGGCTCCCCCCTCACCTTACATCTTCCTTTTTACTCAAAGTTCTTTTTGCAAGAAACTTTGTCATTTCAACATGTTGATGCACAATTTTCACACATGTACTCCCTAGGCTAAGAATATATGACTTTGGATTATAGCTGGTTAGGAGTATGATATTTGAACTCAGTGCATTGGACCGGAGGTAAATGTAAAGTTCAAGGCAGATCCATTTTTCGCATTCAAGGTCCCAGTTAGCGACTCATTTTCACGGGTTGACATTCATTTTCACGGGTTGACATGCTAAATCAACTCATAAATGGTGTCTTTCAAGTTAACCACACAAAACTTTCAAATTTCACCATTATTCCTACAAAATTCCAGCCCCCACATATGTGTGCTCAAAAAGTTCAAATTTTGCACCAAAATTCATGCTTTAACAATCAAGAGTATCATTCACGAAGTGACCCAATCAATACCTTTGTAACTATCATTTCAAATCATCATTGGCTCATAACGATGTCTTCTCACCATAAACGACCCCAAGCGAAAGACATGCGACGAAACTAAACCAATTAACTAAACAACCAAAACAATCTACCCACCCCCTCATACTAGACGTGTGCAATGTCCCCATTGCACAGAAGACTAAAACATAGGCATGCAAACACAAATGCAGACGAATAAACATGAAAACGAATAAACATGCTAGGCGGAAACAACGAAAAGAAAGAAAAAGAAAACAGGAAACAGCTAAAAGGAGAAAACAAAATAATAAAAAATAAATGTGCAAAAGAGGGGAAACAGTAAACTCCCCTAATCAAGTGTCGTCCTCCTCGTGCTCCGGCGGTGGCACTCCTGCGGCCTCCCCATGTTGAGAATAATCATACTGGAACTGGAATGGGGGAGGGGGTAACGGAGTCGGTGGAATGGTCGACGGGTCCACGCCCCCGTGCACAAGCATCGTGCGCATCATGTAGTCCAGGTGAGACAAATGGTCTGCGACGTACGAATTGAACTGGCCCTGATGAGCTTGAAAGGCTAGATTTTCATCCATTTTATCATTCGTCGTTCGCCTGCGGGGTTGTGGTGGTAGGCGGCGGGGGGCGGCAGTGCTGGGTCCACCCGTGTTCTCGGCCGGAGTTGGGAAGTCAATGTTTCGTTTGGCGCGTTTCCGCTGGAGGTCATCCATACAAATAGCCTTCATAGGCTGCAACCATTCCTCATCATCACGAAACACGACTCCTGCCCCGGCGCACAATTCAGAGATGATGGTGGGGAAAAAGAGCCCGATATGCCGGTTGTGAGCACTCATGGTAATCTGAGAACTGATAAGCTTGCCCACATCGATTGGGTACTCGCTGGCCAAAGCGAACAGCAGTATCGCCCGCTCTTTCTGAACCTCGCTCTTGTGCGAGACGGGCATCATTCGTCGTGCCACAAACAGATACCAAATAGCCATTTCAATTTTCAAATATCTCTCCTCAAAACAACTCAGCGGTCCGCCCATCGGTTTCCATGTTGCGCCCGGATGGCAAAGGGTTTCGAGAATTAAATCATAGTTCGGGTCGGCGGCCATTGCCTCGTAGAGAGAATCGTCAACCGCGGCAGTCCCCAAGAGTTCATTGATTTTAGTCGCGTCGTACGATACATGTTTTCCCCGAACAAACACCCTACCATCACGCGCCTTGGGGGCATTAGCATAGAATTCACGCACCACCGAGACTACCGCCGCAGGAGGTTGATCACAGAATTGGTCCCATCCACGCCTGCTCATATCGACAAGAATATCTAATTGGCGGTCCTCATATTGTTTTCGAACCCCCCGCTCGGCTATAGGATTCCTATGAATTTTAGCATGCTCGTATCGAGCCCTAGCCTCCACACTAATAAAACGATGTCTATCAAACGCGGGAGACGATGAAGAAGAGCCGGGGTTACCTTTTTGTCTTTTAGGAGCCATAGGAGCGGAAGGATGGAAGAGGAAGACGATGGCCGGAGCAAAGACCCGATTGATGAACTAGGCGTGTGTTCCTACGAAGAAGAGTCGCCTTGCCGAGGTTTGGAGAAGAAATCGACCACCTGCACACAAAAATTGAGGGATAGAGTGAAGAGGAATTAGGGATTTTGAGGGTAGGGGCGTGCAGAAAATGAAAGGGGGAAAGGGTTTGCGACTTAAAAGGCAGTCGCGCTCGAGCGGTAAAAAATTACCTCTCGAGCGCCGAGTCCTCGGGAAAAAAAATTTCACAGGCAGATGTTCGCGCTCGAGCGGTAAAAAATTACCGCCCGAGCGCCAAGCTCTCTGGACATTTGTATGAACTTCGCGCCTGAGCGGTAATAAATTACCGCCCGAGCGCCGAGCTCTCGGGACAATTCACACTTTTTTTTTTGTATAAAAAAAACATAAAATTACACTAAAATCAAATTGAATGCAAGATGAAGGAAAAAAGAATAGTTCTCAATTTATAGTCGAGAGCTTGACTGTCGGTCCGTCTCAGTTCAGATGATCTTGGAACCGTGTGATTCCAAGTTGTGGCTCAACTGTGCCACCCATGTAGTGCTTGAGGCGCTGGGCATTGACCGTGAATGTCCCGTCCTTCCCATCTTTCAATTCTACAGCTCCCGATGGATAAAATTTTGCGATCACGAATGGACCAGACCATCGTGACTTCAATTTTCCGGGAAACAGTCGCAACCGGGAGTTGTAGAGTAGGACACTTTCGCCTTCTTTGAATTCTCTCTCGATGATCCTCTTGTCATGAGCCTTCTTTGTTTTCTCTTTGTATGACAATGCAAGATCATATGCCTGATTCCGGAACTCCTCCAATTGGTCCAATTGAAGCAAACGCTGTTCACCTGCATCAGTAAAATTAAAGTTCAGCGACTTTGTTGCCCAATATGCACGATGCTCCAACTCGACAGGTAAATGACATGCTTTACCAAACAAAAGCCTATACGGTGTAGTGCCGATAGGTGTTTTAAAAGCAGTCCTATACGCCCAAAGAGCATCATCTAACCTCACCGACCAATCTTTCCTACTGACACCTACTACTTTCTCCAAGATTCGCTTAATCTCACGATTCGACACTTCCACTTGACCACTCGTCTGGGGGTGATAAGGGGTAGAGATCTTATGTGTGATACCATATTTGCTTAAAAGTTTTTCAAAGAGTTTGTTGCAAAAATGAGTGCCACCATCACTAATGATTGCTCGTGGTGTTCCAAAGCGGTTAAAAATATTTTTCTTCAAAAATCTTAGAACCACTTGAGCATCATTAGTGGCGTATGCTTCCGCCTCTACCCACTTAGACACATAATCCACCGCCACCAAAATGTATTTTTTTGTGAAAGAACTAGGAAATGGTCCCATGAAATCTATCCCCCATACATCAAAAACCTCACACTCAATGATATTATTTAAAGGCATTTCGTGACGGTTAGAGATGTTACCTGACCGTTGGCATTTATCACAATGTAGCACATAAGAACGAGGATCTTTAAAGAGGGTTGGCCAATAAAAGCCACATTCGAGTACCTTAGATGCCGTCCTCGTTGGTCCAAAGTGACCACCTACCTCACGGTCATGGCAATGGTTGAGAATCTTATAAAACTCTTCCTCCGCAACACACCGTCTTATCATGGAATCTGCACAAATCTTCAACAAGAACGGTTCCTCCCAAAAATAGTATTTCACGTCAGAAAAGAATTTCTTTCGTTGGTGAAAAGATAGGTTCGGTGGAGGTGTGCCTGTGACAAGAAAGTTAGCGAAATTTGCATACCATGGACAATTTCTCACCTCAAATAGTTGCTCATCCGGGAACCAATCATCGATAGCATTATCAACAGAATCATTACAAATACACTCTAATCTAGATAAATGATCTGCAACCAAATTCTCAACACCCTTCTTATCTTTTATTTCTAAATCAAATTCTTGCAACAATAGAATCCACCGAAGTAGGCGTGGTTTTGCATCTTTCTTCGCAAGTAAATGTTTCAGTGCAGAGTGGTCAGTGTAGACAATGACTTTAGACAAAACAAGATATGCATGAAACTTGTCAAGTGCTAACACAACTGCAAGTAACTCTTTTTCGGTGGTAGCATAATTCAATTGTGCCTCATCTAAGGTCTTACTTGCATAGTATATAGTGTGGAATACCTTGTTCTGTCTTTGGCCGAGGACAGCACCTACCGCAGTATCACTAGCATCGCACATGATCTCGAAAGGTAGATCCCAATCTGGTGCTACCAAGACAGGAGCCGTCACCAAGCGCTCCTTCAACTTCTCGTATGCCTGCAAGCAATCAGAATTAAAGTTAAAGGATACATCTTTCATGAGTAAAGAAGATAGAGGTTTGGCAACTTTAGAAAAATCTTTGATAAAACGCCGGTAAAAACCGGCGTGGCCTAGAAAACTTCTAACTCCCTTTATGGACGCCGGAGGTGGTAAGTTCTTAATCACTTCAACTTTCGCCTTGTCCACCTCGATTCCGTCCCCCGAAACCTTGTGCCCTAGGACAATTCCCTCTTGTACCATGAAGTGGCATTTTTCCCAATTAAGCACCAAGTTTGTCTGCTCACATCTCCTCAACACTACCGTCAGATTCTGCAAACAATCATCAAAAGAAGAGCCAAATATCGAGAAATCATCCATAAAAATTTCAAGAAAAGTTTCTATCATATCATGGAATATAGCGGTCATGCAACGTTGAAATGTGGCAGGGGCATTACAGAGACCAAACGGCATGCGGCGAAAAGCAAAAGTGCCGTAAGGACAAGTGAAAGTGGTTTTCTCTTGGTCCTCCGGCGCAATCATAATTTGGTTGTACCCCGAATACCCATCCAAAAATCAATAAAACTCATGACCCGCTAACCTCTCAAGCATCTGATCGATAAAGGGAAGGGGAAAGTGGTCTTTACGGGTGGCATCATTCAATTTTCTATAATCAATGCACACACGCCATCCCGTAACAGTCCTAGTGGGTATTAATTCATTATTTTCATTTGTGATAACAGTAATCCCACCTTTCTTTGGCACACATTGAACGGGACTTACCCATGCACTATCAGATATAGGGTAGATAATACCTGCATCGAGAAGCTTAATCGTTTCAGCTTTCACTACCTCTTGCATCTTAGGATTCAATCTTGTCTGAGGTTGCACAAGAGGTGAGTACTTCTCTTCCATCAAGATCTTGTGCATGCAGACTGATGGATTGATCCCTTTGATATCCGCCACCTTCCACGCAAATGCACCCTTGTGTGCTTTCAATACTTCCAACAGTTTGTCCTCCATCACATCTGTCAAAGCAGCAGAAATAATAACAGGTAAAGTGTTATTCTCACCTAAATACACGTACTTGAGGTGTGGAGGCAACGGCTTCAGCTCAAGTGTTGGGGGATCCTCGATGCTTGACCTTTGAGGGGTCAAATCTCTTCGTTCTCCCAGATCCTCTAGTCGCATCCTCATTAAGTGTGCCACAATTTCGGCTCTTTCCTCATCCAATTCCTCTTCTCCCAATTCAGTATCGATAGTGGCCTCCAAAGGGTCCCTAAGAGCATCCTGCACATAGTTAGACGCAAGAGAGTCAAACGCATCAATTCTAAAACAACTATCAGAATGCAGTGTGTGCTTAAGTGCATTAAACACATCAAAAGTAATCTCTTCGTCGCCCACTCTCAATCGCAACTTCCCTTCTTGCACATCAATCAGTGCCTTGCCAGTCGCAAGGAACGGTCTACCAAAAATCAGAGGCATCTCCTCATCCTCATCCATATCAAGCACCACAAAGTCCGCAGGAAAGATAAACTTGTCCACTTTCACTAGCACATCCTCAATCACTCCGCGGGGGTACTTGACAGACCTGTCAGCCAGTTGTAAACACATCCTCGTCGGCTTAGGCTCTCCTAATCCGAGTTTCCTGAAAACAGATAAGGGCATCAGATTAATACTTGCACCAAGATCACACAATGTTTTACGAAAAACAACATCACCAATCATGCAAGGGATAGAAAAACTCCCTGGGTCTTTTAGTTTCGGTTGGATTTTGTTTTGCACCAAAGCAGAGCAACTCTCAGTCAAGTTCACTGTCATGTGATCCTCCAATTTTCGCTTGTTAGCTAAGATGTCCTTCAAGAATTTGGCATAACTAGGCATTTGCATTAAAGCATCGGCAAAGGGAATATTGATATGCAATTTTTTAAACACCTCAAGAAATTTACCGAATTGTGCATCTAGTTTTGCCTTTTTCAATGCTGCAGGGAAAGGCGGGGGAATAACAATCCTAGGATGTGCCGTGGGTGCTGGTGTAGAGTTAGATGACTTACCTTTTGACGCCTCAGCCTGCTCATCCGGTAATTGGCTTTTCTCTTTCTCTCTAGGCTCCAAAATCTTTCCACTCTTCAACTCAATGGCCTTTACTTGCTCTTTTGGATTAGTCTCGGTATTACTTGGCAAGGTGCCCGGCTCTCGACTTGCTATCATCTTGGCCAACTGTCCAATTTGATTCTCGAGCCCCTTTATTGATGCATCTTGGTTTTGGAGTCGAGTTTCAGTGGATGAGATAAACTTAGACATCATTTGTTCCAAGTTGGACTTTTCTTCTCTAGGAGGATCGGATCTGTACATCGGTTGTTTCCCATATTGTTGTCCTCCTTGCGGCCTATTCTGACTGTTTTGACCGCCCCATGAGAAGTTGGGATGTTGCCTCCACCCAGGATTATATGTGTTTGAGTAAGGTTCATTCCGTGGACGGTTTTGGACTCCCACTTGATGCACAGGTGCTCCTTCGGGCACATAGAATGGATTGTCATCTTGACAGTCTTTCACATAGTGCTCACCTCCACATTTCTCACAGAATACCTCTTGCAAACGCATAGCCGTGCCACCCAAGTTCAAGCCATCTATTTTCCTGTTTAAAGCATCAAGTTGTGCAGTAATAGTAGAAAAATCAGTTACCTGGTGCACTCCTGCACTTCTCCGCTGGTTGTTTCTGTCAGATTGAGGATGATAACTGCTAGCAGCCATCTCCTCCAACAACTCATATCCTTCTTCCGCAGTCTTCCTCAATAGGTTCCCACACGCTGCAGCATCTATCATAGTACGGTTAGGAGTAAGCAAACCGTAATAAAAAGTTTGAATGACTAACCCAAGTGGTAACTCGTGATGTGGGCATCTTCGTAATAGATCCTTGAAACGCTCCCATGCCTCATATAGTGACTCTTGATCGAACTGAGCAAATGTTGTAATGTCAGCTCGCAGCTTCATGGTTTTTGATGGAGGAAAGTATTTGATAAGAAACGCCTTCGCCATGTCCTCCCATGTAGCGATCGAACCTACAGGTAAACAATTCAACCAAGCTTTAGCTTTATCACGCAAAGAGAAAGGAAATAAA
Source organism: Primulina eburnea (assembly GCF_022965805.1). Taxonomy (NCBI): domain Eukaryota; kingdom Viridiplantae; phylum Streptophyta; class Magnoliopsida; order Lamiales; family Gesneriaceae; genus Primulina; species Primulina eburnea. The sequence continues at coordinate 12,853,806 of NC_133108.1, forward strand.
CGCAGTCTAACAGCATCATCAGAAACTCCATTAAATTTAAAGGTATCGCAAATCTCAAGAAAATCCGCGATGTGTGTGTTTGGATCGTCCACAGCAGTTCCTCCGAATTGGACGGTGTTCTGAATCATCTGGATAATGGCTGGTTTTATTTCGAATTGGTTTGCCCGCACAATCGGCCTCACAATGCTGGGGCGTGCACCATCCAAAGAAGGTTGGGCATACTCTAACATGGGTATGCGGCGTGGCATCTCAATTCGTCTCTCGTTTTGGCGCTCTGCCTCCTGCTCTTGTTCGTGCCTCTCCATCGGTTCCTTAAGTCTTTGCTGTTGTCTTCGCCTGCGGAAAGTCCTTTCAATTTCAGGGTCACACTCAAGCTCCAAGTCAAGTGACTTTGGCATGCACCGGAAGAGATATCTGAATCAAAATATGGAGTGTTAGTTCAGTAAAAATAAAATACACTAAAGAACATAACTAAGAATATAATTGTAGATTAACAGTCCCCGGCAACGGTGCCAAAAACTTGATCGAGCAAAACTTGCACTATGAATTCCCCAAGAAAATATGATTTTGTATGCTCAAAATGTAATCGCAAGTGCACGATGTCAAGTAATAGTATAGTGTATATGAATACGAGTATCGTTCCACTGGAGACTGTATTTAACAAGTATTATTTTAGTTAATGAAACTTTAGCGACGAAGTCTGGTTGTTTGTTTATAACTACTAAAATGCAAGAAAATTAAATAAACAAGTTCAAAGATTAAATGATAAAATATGAATGCTAAATCAATGGATTAAATTTCAAATGATAAAAGAATTTGTTGGGAATTCTGGTTCACCTACCCCTTATTAATTAATTAATTCGTTCGATTGTGTTCTACGCTTCCGACAGGATTTCCTATTTAATTGAACACACTCTCTCGAGCTATGCCAAACTAATTCACTCAATGAAGTAATTAAATGTCTTTAATCATTTATCAAGAATGAACCGCATTTCGATTGATGAAATCCCCTAGTTTTCGACACTAAGGACTATGACTATCGGCACGTATCCAATTTCATATGTCTATGCAAATTGTAGATCCGCAGATTATACTACTCGATCCTATCACTAGTTATTCTCTCGAACTCACTCGTGATATAAAATCGTCGTAAAAGTTAGCTACGCTCAAACGACACAATAACAATCGTAGTGTAATCAAGAATAAAGCACAACTCAAAATATGAATTAATCAACTAAAAGTTTGGGGTAGGATCCCCTTTAATCCCAACAAATATGAAAGATAGCTACTAGAATTCATAATTAAAATAAGCAAAACAATGTTTAAACAAAGGAAAATAAACTAGAAATACTAGGCGTGACGAAATCTGCGAAGAACGATGCCCGGAAACCGTCGAATCTTCAATCCAAGTGCAAAATTTCTCCAAAATCCCTTTTTTGGCTCTCAAAATATGTCTGAAATCTCTCAATCATCCCCCCAATTCGTCCCCCAAGACTTACCATATCGTTCCCCATCATCAAATCAGGCAAGAAATCGCGAATAACAATTTCCAAAAATAGGTGGCGCTCGGGCGGTAGAAAAGTACCGCTCGAGCGCCACATTCTCTGTAATTTTCCTTGGCTTATGCAGCATTCGCGCTCGGGCGGTAGAAAACTACCGCTCGAGCGCCGACATTTCTGTCGAAGTTCCTTTGGGGCTTTCATCTCGCGCTCGGGCGGTAGAATTTCACCGCCCGAGCGCCAATCCTTCTGTCCTTTTTGTCTTGACTTGGCACTTGGCTCCGATTTTTGGTTGTTCCGGCCTTTTTTCCTGCAAATTAATCACGCCCGAGTGAGATAGGATAAAATGCAAATATTTACTCTAAAATTAACAGAAAGTAAACGAAATGCATACATGCACCATGCAAACACAACTAAACCAATGCAATAAAACACGTAAAAACGACACATATCAGCGGTGCTCACCGCGGGTGCGGTACTAACATCACCGCGGGTGCGGTGAACTCACGGCCAAACCACCAAAATCCAACAATAAAGACCGCGGGTGCAGTCCTGTCCATGAGCGCGGGTGCGGTATGGTCACGGCCAAGAACAATACTAATGCAACTAAAATTGATCCGAAACACTGAAACAACGCAACCAACAACAACTACACCTCAAGACAATAATAACCAACAATACTATGGCCCATAAACACAACTCTAAACATCTAATCAAATAACCCAAATAAACATACAAAACTTAAACCGTACCGTACACCGGGCTCGGCTATTACATAGAATCCCGCCCCTTCTTAGTCCTAGGCAACCCCAAAATAAAGTCCATAGAAATGTCAATCCAAGTTCTTTTTAAGAATAGCACGCGAAAGTGTTCCCAAAGTTCTATTAACAACTTCAGTTTGTCTATCCGTTTGAGGATGACAAATAGTAGAAAACAGCAATTTTTTGCCAAGTTTAGCCCATGAAATCTTCCAAAAGTAACTCAAGTATTTAACATCGCGATTAGAAACAATAGTCCTAGGCAAGCCATGCAACCTAGCGACTTCTCTAAAGAACAAATCCGCAATGTTTGAAGCATCATCGGTTTTATGACAAGCTATAAAATGTGCCATCTTAGAGAATCTATCCACAACAACAAAAATAGAATCCCGCCCCTTCTTATTCCTAGGCAACCCAAAAATAAAGTCAATAGAAATGTCAATCCAAGTTCTTTTTAAGAATAGCACGCAAAAGTGTTCCCAAAGTTCTATTGACAACTTCAGTTTTTTCATCCGTTTGAGGATGACAAATAGTAGAAAACAACAATTTTGTGCCAAGTTTAGCCCATAAAGTCTTCCAAAAGTAACTCAAGAATTTAACATCGCGACCAGAAACAATAGTCCTAGGCATGCCATGCAACCTAACGACTTCTCTAAAGAACAAATCCGCAATGTTTGATGCATCATCGGTTTTATGACAAGCTATAAAATGTGCCATCTTAGAAAATCTTTCCACAACAACAAAAATAGAATCCCTCCCCTTCTTAGTCCTAGGCAACCCCAAAATAAAGTCTATAGAAATGTCAATCCAAGTTCTTTTTAAGAATAGCACGCAAAAGTGCTCCCAAAGTTCTATTGACAACTTCAGTTTGTGCATTCGTTTGAGGATGACAAGTAGTAGAAACCAACAATTTTGTGTCAAGTTTAGCCCATGAAGTCTTCCAAAAGTAACTCAAGAATTTAACATCGCGACCAGAAACAATAGTCCTAGGCATGCCATGCAACCTAACGACTTCTCTAAAGAACAAATCCGCAATGCTTGAAGCATCATCGGTTTTATGACAAGCTATAAAATGTGCCATCTTAGAGAATCTATCCACAACAACAAAAATAGAATCCCTCCCCTTCTTAGTCCTAGGCAACCCCAAAATAAAGTCCATAGAAATGTCAATCCAAGTTCTTTTCAAGAATAGCACGCAAAAGTGCTCCCAAAGTTCTATTGACAACTTCAGTTTGTCCATCCGTTTGAGGATGACAAGTAGTACAAAACAACAATTTTGTGTCAAGTTTAGCCCATAAAGTCTTCCAAAAGTAACTCAAGAATTTAACTTCGCGACCAGAAACAATAGTCCTAGGCATGCCATGCAACCTAACGACGTCTCTAAAGAACAAATCCGCAATGTTTGAAGCATCATCGGTTTTATGACAAGCTATAAAATGTACCATCTTAGAGAATCTTTCCACAACAACAAAAATAGAATCCCTCCCCTTCTTAGTCCTAGGCAACCTCAAAATAAAGTCCATAGAAATTTCAATCAGAGTTCTTTTTAAGAAGAGCACGCAAAAGTGTTTTCAAAGTTCTATTGACAACTTCAGTTTGTCCATTCGTTTGAGGATGACATGTAGTAGAAAACAACAATTTTGTGCCAAGTTTAGCCCATAAAGTCTTCCAAAAGTAACTCAAAAATTTAACATCGCGACCAGAAACAATAGTCCTAGGCATGCCATGCAACCTAACGACTTCTCTAAAGAACAATTCCGCAATGTTTGAAGCATCATTGGTTTTATGACAAGCTATAAAATGTGCCATCTTAGAGAATCTATCCACAACAACAAAAATAGAATCCCGCCCCTTCTTAGTCCTAGGCAACCCCAAAATAAAGTCCATAGAAATGTCAATCAGAGTTCTTTTTAAGAATAGCACGCAAAAGTGTTCCCAAAGTTCTATTGACAACTTCAGTTTGTCCATCTGTTTGAGGATGACAAGTAGTAGAAAACAACAATTTTGTGCCAAGTTTAGCCCATAAAGTCTTCCAAAAGTAACTCAAGAATTTACCATCGCGACCAGAAACAATAGTCCTAGGCATGCCATGCAACCTAACGACTTCTCTAAAGAACAAATCCGCAATGTTTGAAGCATCATCGGTTTTGTGACAAGCTATAAAATGTGCCATCTTAGAGAATCTATCCACAACAACAAAAATAGAATCTCGCCCCTTCTTATTCCTAGGCAACCCAAAAATAAAGTCAATAGAAATGTCAATCCAAGTTCTTTTTAAGAATAGCACGCAAAAGTGTTCCCAAAGTTCTATTGACAACTTCAGTTTTTTCATCCGTTTGAGGATGACAAATAGTAGAAAACAACAATTTTGTGCCAAGTTTAGCCCATAAAGTCTTCCAAAAGTAACTCAAGAATTTAACATCGCGACCAGAAACAATAGTCCTAGGCATGCCATGCAACCTAACGACTTCTCTAAAGAACAAATCCGCAATGTTTGATGCATCATCGGTTTTTTGACAAGCTATAAAATGTGCCATCTTAGAAAATCTTTCCACAACAACAAAAATAGAATCCCTCCCCTTCTTAGTCCTAGGCAACCCCAAAATAAAGTCTATAGAAATGTCAATCCAAGTTCTTTTTAAGAATAGCACGCAAAAGTGCTCCCAAAGTTCTATTGACAACTTCAGTTTGTGCATTCGTTTGAGGATGACAAGTAGTAGAAACCAACAATTTTGTGTCAAGTTTAGCCCATGAAGTCTTCCAAAAGTAACTCAAGAATTTAACATCGCGACCAGAAACAATAGTCCTAGGCATGCCATGCAACCTAACGACTTCTCTAAAGAACAAATCCGCAATGTTTGAAGCATCATCGGTTTTATGACAAGCTATAAAATGTGCCATCTTAGAGAATCTATCCACAACAACAAAAATAGAATCCCTCCCCTTCTTAGTCCTAGGCAACCCCAAAATAAAGTCCATAGAAATGTCAATCCAAGTTCTTTTCAAGAATAGCACGCAAAAGTGCTCCCAAAGTTCTATTGACAACTTCAGTTTGTCCATCCGTTTGAGGATGACAAGTAGTACAAAACAACAATTTTGTGTCAAGTTTAGCCCATAAAGTCTTCCAAAAGTAACTCAAGAATTTAACTTCGCGACCAGAAACAATAGTCCTAGGCATGCCATGCAACCTAACGACGTCTCTAAAGAACAAATCCGCAATGTTTGAAGCATCATCGGTTTTATGACAAGCTATAAAATGTACCATCTTAGAGAATCTTTCCACAACAACAAAAATAGAATCCCTCCCCTTCTTAGTCCTAGGCAACCTCAAAATAAAGTCCATAGAAATTTCAATCAGAGTTCTTTTTAAGAATAGCACGCAAAAGTGTTCCCAAAGTTCTATTGACAACTTCAGTTTGTCCATCCGTTTGAGGATGACATGTAGTAGAAAACAACAATTTTGTGCCAAGTTTAGCCCATAAAGTCTTCCAAAAGTAACTCAAGAATTTAACATCGCGACCAGAAACAATAGTCCTAGGCATGCCATGCAACCTAACGACTTCTCTAAAGAACAATTCCGCAATGTTTGAAGCATCATTGGTTTTATGACAAGCTATAAAATGTGCCATCTTAGAGAATCTATCCACAACAACAAAAATAGAATCCCGCCCCTTCTTAGTCCTAGGCAACCCCAAAATAAAGTCCATAAAAATGTCAATCAGAGTTCTTTTTAAGAATAGCACGCAAAAGTGTTCCCAAAGTTCTATTGACAACTTCAGTTTGTCCATCCGTTTGAGGATGACAAGTAGAAGAAAACAACAATTTTGGGCCAAGTTTAGCCATAAAGTCTTCCAAAAGTAACTCAAGAATTTAACATCGCGACCAGAAACAATAGTCCTAGGCATGCCATGCAACCTAACGACTTCTCTAAGGAACAAATCCGCAATGTTTGAAGCATCATCGGTTTTATGACAAGCTCTAAAATGTGCAATTTTAGAGAATCTATCCACAACAACAAAAATAGAATCCCCCCCCTTCTTAGTCCTAGGAAACCCCAAAATAAAGTCCATAGAAACGTCAATCAGAGTTCTTTTTAAGAATAGCACGCAAAAGTGTTCCCAAAGTTCTATTGACAACTTCAGTTTGTCCATCCGTTTGAGGATGACAAGTAGAAGAAAACAACAATTTTGTGCCAAGTTTAGCCCATAAAGTCTTCCAAAAGTAACTCAAGAATTTAACATCGCGACCAGAAACAATAGTCCTAGGCATGCCATGCAACCTAACGACTTCTCTAAAGAACAAATCCGCAATGTTTGAAGCATCATCGGTTTTATGACAAGCTCTAAAATGTGCAATTTTAGAGAATCTATCCACAACAACAAAAATAGAATCCCGCCCCTTCTTATTCCTAGGCAACCCAAAAATAAAGTCAATAGAAATGTCAATCCAAGTTCTTTTTAAGAATAGCACGCAAAAGTGTTCCCAAAGTTCTATTGACAACTTCAGTTTTTTCATCCGTTTGAGGATGACAAATAGTAGAAAACAACAATTTTGTGCCAAGTTTAGCCCATAAAGTCTTCCAAAAGTAACTCAAGAATTTAACATCGCGACCAGAAACAATAGTCCTAGGCATGCCATGCAACCTAACGACTTCTCTAAAGAACAATTCCGCAATGTTTGAAGCATCATCGGTTTTATGACAAACTGTAAAATGTGCCATCTTAGAGAATCTATCCACAACAACAAAAATAGAATCCCACCCCTTCTTAGTCCTAGGCAACCCCAAAATAAAGTCCATAGAAAAGTCAATCCAAGTTCTTTTTAAGAATAGCACGCAAAAGTGTTCCCAAAGTTCTATTGACAACTTCAGTTTGTCCGTCCGTTTGAGGATGACAAGTAGTAGAAAACAACAATTTTGTGCCAAGTTTAGCCCATAAAGTCTTCCCAAAGTAACTCAAGAATTTAACATCGCGACCAGAAACAATAGTCCTAGGCATGCCATGCAACCTAACGACTTCTCTAAAGAACAATTCCGCAATGTTTGAAGCATCATCGGTTTTATGACAAGCTATAAAATGTGCCATCTTAGAGAATCTATCCACAACAACAAAAATAGAATCCCGCCCCTTCTTAGTCCTAGGCAACCCCAAAATAAAGTCCATAGAAATGTCAATCCAAGTTCTTTTTAAGAATAGCACGCAAAAGTGTTCCCAAAGTTCTCTTGACAACTTCAGTTTGTCCATCTGTTTGAGGATGACAAGTAGTAGAAAACAACAATTTTGTGCCAAGTTTAGGCCATAAAGTCTTCCAAAAGTAACTCAAGAATTTAACATCGCGTTCAGAATCAAAAGTCCTAGGTATGCCATACAACTTAATGACTTCTCTAAAGAACATATCCGCAATGTTTGAAGCATCATCGGTTTATGACAAGCTATAAAATGTGACATCTTAGAGAATCAATTCACAACAACAAAAATAGAATCCCCTCCTTCTTAGTCCTATGCAACCCCAAAATAAAGTCCATAGAAATGTCAATCCAAGTTCTTTTTAAGAATAGCACGTAAAAGTGTTTCCAAAGTTCTCTTGACAACTTAAGTTTGTCCATCTGTTTGAGGATGACAAGTAGTAGAAAACAACAATTTTTTGCCAAGTTTAGGCCATAAAGTCTTCCAAAAGTAACTCAAGAATTTAACATCGCGACCCGAATCAAAAGTCCTAGGCATGCCATACAACTTAACGACTTTTCTGAAGAACATATCCGCAATGTTTGAAGCATCATCGGTTTATGACAAGCTATAAAATGTGCCATCTTAGAGAATCTATTCACAACAACAAAAATAGAATCCCTCCCCTTCTTAGTCCTAGGCAACCCCAAAATAAAGTCCATAGAAATGTCAATCCAAGTTCTTTTTAAGAATAGCACGCAAAAGTGTTCCCAAAGTTCTATTGATAACTTCAGTTTGTCCATACGTTTGAGGATGACAAGTAGTAGAAAACAACAATTTTGTGCCAAGTTTAGCCCATAAAGTCTTCCAAAAGTAACTCAAGAATATAACATCGCGATCAGAAACAATAGTCCTAGGCATGCCATGCAACCTAACGACTTCTCAAAAGAACAAATCCGCAATGTTTGAAGCACCATTATGACAAGCTATAAAATGTGCCATCTTAGAGAATCTATCCACAACAACAAAAATAGAATCCCTCCCCTTCTAAGTCCTAGGCAACCCCAAAATAAAGTCCATAGAAATGTCAATCCAAGTTCTTTTTAAGAATAGCACGCAAAAGTGTTCCTAAAGTTCTATTGACAACTTCAGTTTGTCCATCCGTTTATGGATGACAAGTAGTAGAAAACAACAATTTTGTGCCAAGTTTAGCCCATAGAGTCTTGCAAAAGTAACTCAAGAATTTAACATCGCGACCAGAAACAATAAACCTAGGCATGCCATGCAACCTAACGACGTCTCTAAAGAAAAAATCCGCAATGTTTGAAGCATCATCGGTTTTATGACAAGCTATAAAATGTGCCATCTTAGAGAATCTATCCACAACAATAAAAATAGAATTCCTCCCCTTCTTAGTCCTAGGCAACCCCAAAATAAAGTCCATAGAAATGTCAATCTAAGTTCTTTTCAAGAATAGCACGCAAAAGTGCTCCCAAAGTTCTATTGACAACTTCAGTTTGTCCATCCGTTTGAGGATGACAAGTAGTACAAAACAACAATTTTGTGTCAAGTTTAGCCCATAAAGTCTTCCAAAAGTAACTCAAGAATTTAACTTCGCGACCAGAAACAATAGTCCTAGGCATGCCATGCAACCTAACGACGTCTCTAAAGAACAAATCCGCAATGTTTGAAGCATCATCGGTTTTATGACAAGCTATAGATTGTGCCATCTTAGAGAATCTATCCACAACAACAAAAATAGAATGTGACACCCTGACCCGTTAACAATTAAAATACAGCGGAATTTAAAATTTTCTTACAAATGGAAGGAGTTTCAAAATACATTTCCAAATATCATCAAAAGTATCAACATAATCAACTAAATGATACATCAAAATACAAAATATCATTCCTATGATCATGTCCAAAAATGACATCCTTCCAACTTTGTATGCATATGACCCCGGCCCACAATCACTGTCCTGGTCCGTCACTCTTAGCTGCATCACATGAAAATAACTGAAATGAGTATAAAACTCAGCAAGTGGAACTCTTACATAGCAATGAACATATCATAATCTGTAAAACATAGCTTTGAAATCATTAAATACCATCAACTCTGAAACATGAATATCATAGCAATAGCATAACAATGAGATGGTATTTGAAATCATTAAATACCATCAACTCTGAGGGATATAAGCATATGGTCATTGATCAACTAATTGCATGCAATCTCTGACTATGTATCTATCAATCCAATAAAACATTTGAAACTATCTCTTGGCATTTAATCAATCACTTTGAAGTCTATACTCTTTGTATTCCCTTTTCAATAATATGAGACATAAAAATGTCCCCAATATACATAGCAATGGAATCAATACATAATCAAGAATCAATTGAAGGGAATAACACAATAAAACCTTTGAACACAATACATATATAATCATGTGAGCACAAGGGATGAAATTCCATTTACAAACCACAATAAAACCTTGAATCTAACTCTTGGTACACCACCTACAACAATAATCCATAAATAAAACCAACATCAACTCAATATCCAAGAATCCAAGTCAAATAATCCATTAAACCAACATAAACAACAAACCCAAATCATCTCTCTTCCAAAACCATGAAATAATCACACCAAAAGCTTACCTTAGCTTCCTAGCACCAAGGAGAACTTCGATCTCTACTCGAAAATCCAACTAGAAGCTTGGATTGAAGATAGGAAATAAAATAAAATGAAGAAAACCCTTGGTTCTAGAGAGAAAAACGAGAATGGAGGAGAAAAGAAAGGGAAAAGTGAAGTCAACTTATGTAATAGCCGAGCCCGGTGTATAGTACGGTTTAAGCTTTGCATGTTATTTGGGTTATGTGATTAGATGTTTAGAGTTGTGTTTTGAGCCATAGTATTATTGGTTATTATTGTCTTGAGGTATTAGTTGTTGTTGGTTATTCGTTTCAGAGTTTCGGATCGATTTTAGTTGGTTGAGTTTTGATCTTGGCCGTGACCAGAGTGCTCCCGCGCTCTTAGAGGAGTGCCCCCGCGGTGTACTATTCATGATTTTGGAGTTGGGAGGCCGTGGCAGGACCGCACCTGCGGTAGTGCAAGGACCGCTCCCGCGGTGATGACCGCACCCGCGGTGTCTGCAGCGCCGCCCCCGCGGTCCGAGTGTTCCAGAATTTTGTGTTGTGCCGTGAGCTAGGCGCACCCGCGGTGCTTGTGGCAGCGCACCCGCGGTCTAGGTATGGGCGAGATATTTAGTTACTTTTTGGGAGTGGTTGGCCATACTTTCCCTTTTCCTTTCTTCTCATTTCCGATTTTCTCTCTTCTAGCAAGGGTTTTCATCCATTTCTTTCACTTCCTATCTTCGATTCAAGCGTTTAGATTGCGTTTCGACTTGAGATCGTGGTTCTCCTTGGTGCTAGGAAGCTAAGGTAAGATTTTGGTGCGATTCTTTTAAGGTTTTGAGTTAAGAGTTGACTTGGGTTTGTTGTTCTTGTGGATTTATGGATTATTTAGCTTGGATTCTTGGATATAGAGTTGATGTTGGTGTTATTTATGGATTATTGTTGTAGGTGGTGTTCAAGAGCTTTGATTGAGGTGTTCTATTGGTGTGTAAGTAGAATTTCATCCCTTGTGCTCACATGTATATATATGTATTGTGTTTCAAAGGTTTTATTGTGATATTACCTTCCATTTGATCCATAGTATGTATTGATTCAATTGTTATATATATTGGAGGCATTTGATGTCTCAATTGTTCAAAGGGAATACAAAGAGTATAGTTTCTAAAGTGTTGTTTAAATGCCAAAGAGAAAGAGTTTAAATGTTTTATTGGATTGATAGATACATAGTCAGAGATTGCATGCAATTAGTTGATCAACGACCATAGGCTTATATCCCTCAGAGTTATCGGTTTATATCGATTTGGGATACGAGCACCCCAGAGCAGAGATACTATTGATATCAATCCAACCAGAGTAAAGAGAAATACCATCTCATTTCATGCTATTGTTATGATATTCATGTTAAGAGTTTATGATTCAGAGTTGATGGTATTTATGATTTCAAAGCTATGTTTTACAGAGTATGATATGTTCATTGTTATGTAAGAGTTCCACTTGCTGAGATTTATTTTCATTTCAGTTATTTCATGTGATGCAGATCAGCGTGGCGGCCCGGGACGTTGACTGTGGACAGGGGGTCATATGCATACACCGTTGGAAGGAAGATTTTGGCATGATCATAGGAATGATGTTTTGTATTTTGTTATGTCATTCAAATGATCATGTATTGTTATTTTGTAAAGATGTTTAAAGAAATGTATTTCGAAACTACTTCCGTATTTTAAAGAAAATTTTAATTTCCGCTGTGTATTTTATTTAAAGAGGTCAGAGGTGTCACATTTAGTGGTATCAGAGCGGTGTTCTTCGGACCAATGCATATGAGTTCGTCTACTTTCAACTGTCCGGGTATGTTTTCTTGCATCTATCCATTGTTATATATTGATATGTCTTTTGTGAGCCCATTGTAGAGTAGAGGATGCCACCTAAGAGGAAAGCAGTAGAGGGTGAGGATAGTTCTTCCTCGAGAGTTGTCGATGAGTTCGGCAAGTTATTGAAAGAGCAGGCCAAAGTCCATAGTGAGCAGATCCAGCAGTTGCTCCGATTGCAAGGAGCAGGTCAGGGAAGAGGTCAAGCAAGAGGGCAAGTTGCTCAGGCTGTTGGCACTGATGCCATATTTTCTGCTTTTAAGAGGATGGATCCGCCGGAATTTTCAGGGAGCACCGATCCTTTAGTTGCAGTCGAGTGGGTCAAGGCTTTAGAGGCGATCTTCGATCATCTCCACTACGAGGACAGAGACCGTATCAGCTGTGCTGTATTCATGTTGGTTAAAGCTGCTCGCATATGGTGAAATGCGACCAAGGTTGGAGTTGATGTCTCGACATTGAAGTGGTCAGAGTTTACAGAGTTGTTCTATGACAAGTATTTCCCCGACGCACTTCGAGCGAGGAAGGTTTCGGAGTTCTTGGAGCTTCGACAGGGGAGCTTGAATGTGGATGAGTATATTCTGAAGTTTGAAGAGGGTTGCTTGTTTGCCCCGTACATTGCTTCCAACGACAAAGACAAAGGTGCTCATTTAATTCGAGGCCTTAGAGCTGAGATTCGTCGAGATATCAATATGTCCAAGGCTGTGACTTTCAAGGAGATCGTGTCCAAGGCTTCGTTGGCCGAGCAGGACGAGAAGGACATTGCTAGGGAGAGGCAGGCGAGGCATCAGGCCATTGCTCAGAGGGGACAGAGTTCGAGTCAGCGTGGTAGAGATCGATTCAAGGGGAAAGGTAAGATGGACTCGAATCCTAGACCACCGACAGTTCCAGTTGCTCCATGTGATCCCGAGAAGCCTTTATGTCCCAAGTGTGGGAGACATCATAGGGGAGAGTGCAGATTTGGCACTCATTCTTGTTATCGTTGTGGCACGGCAGGCCACATTGCCCGAGATTGTCCAAGAGGAGCTAGCCAAGAGAAGGTTCAGGGTCGCATCTTTGCGATGACCAAGGAAGGTATTAATCATGATTCTTCTGTGATCTCTAGCACTATTTTAATTTCAGGCAGAGTAGCTACGACTTTGATTGATACTGGTGCTACTCATTCTTTTATGTCTGAATTGTTTTTGAGATCTTTGGGTATAGTTCCTTCTATTCTTCCCCTCCAGTTGAATGTATTATTGCCTTCGGGAGACGTGTTGTGCCCGACGTTTATTGTGTATGCATGCCCTGTTCGTATTGATGATAGAGAGGTCTTTGCTGATTTGATTGTGTTCCCGATGGTTGCTTTTGATGTTATTCTTGGCATGGATTGGCTATCGACTTATCGTGCAGTGATCGATTGCGTTGCTAAGACGGTGACTTTTGCAGATGATAGCAATAAGGGAGGTTCGCTCGCCAGTGCAGGTACTTCGCTGGTCCTTCCTCTTATTTCATGTCTTGAGGCTGAGAGATTGCTGTGTAGAGGTTGTGATGGGTTTCTTGCTTCTATTGTGGATGTGGATGGTGTGGTTAAGTTGAATATTGATGATATTGATGTTGTGAGGGAGTTTGCCGATGTGTTTGAGGATGATGTTCCGGGTTTGCCGTCGGACAGAGATGTTGAGTTCGTTATTGATTTAGCTCCAGGTACGGTTCCTATTTCTAAGGCTCCGTACCGAATGGCCTCTACCGAGATGAAGGAGTTGAAGACGTAGTTGCAGGATCTTTTGGATAAAGGTTTTATTCATCCGAGTTCTTCGCCTTGGGGAGCTCCGGTTCTATTTGTCAAGAAGAAAGATGGGTCTTTGCGGCTGTGTATTGACTATAGGGAGCTCAACAAAGTGACTATCAAGAACAAGTATCTGTTGCCACGGATTGATGATTTGTTTGTGTAAGGCCCAAGAAATTATCCGGTTAATTTGAAAAGATTTGGGTGATGATTATTATAATCTATTGTTGATAATTAATATGATTATAAACAGAACGGATCAGATCGGGAGAGCCGGAAAAGAATTCACATTATGTGTGAAGAATAGGATTGGCGCACATGCGCGACATTTATTGGCGCACATGCGCGGACCATCCAGTAGCATCGGCGCACATGCGCGAGATAAGGCGCGCATATGCGCGACCCGTCCAGAACGATCGGCGCATATGCACGACATAAATGGTGTAATAGCCGAGCCCGGTGTACGGTACGGTTTAAGCTTTATTGTGTTAATTGGGTTTTGTGATTAGATGATTATAGTTGTGTTTTGGGCTATAGTATTATTGGTTATTATTTATTTGAGGTGTTAGTTGGTGTTGATTGTTCGTTTCAGCGTTTCGAATCGATTTTTAGTTGTTTTGTTACTGTTCATTGCCGTGAGTAGAGTGCACCCGCGCTCTTAGATGAGTGCCTCCGCGGTGTACTATTCATGATTTTGGTTTTGGAGGGCCGTGGCATCACCGCACCCGCGGCAGTGCAAGGACCGCACCCGCCGTGAGACCGCACCCGCGGTAATTGTAGCACCGCACCCGCGGTGTTCGTGCATGGGATTTATTTTGGTTGCCGTGAGCTTAGCGCACCCGCGGTGCTTGTGTTGGCGCACCCGCGGTGTAAGTATGGGCGAGATATTTAGCTACTTTTTGGGAGTTGTTGGCCATACCTTATCCATTTCTTTCCCTTCCATTCGAGATTTCCCTCCATTGGCAAGGGTTTTCATCCATTTCTTTAGCTTCCTACCTTTGATTCTTGGAGTTATTTGGATTTCCGACTTGAGATCATCGTTCTCCGTGGTATAAGGAAGCTTAGGTAAGTTTTTGGTGCGATTCTAATGAGGTTTCGAGTTAAGGGTTATTTTGGATTTGATGTTTTGATGGTTCTATGGATTATTTAGCATGGACTCTTGGATTTAGTCTTGATATTGGTGTTATTTATGGATTATTGTTGTAGGTGGTGTACCAAGAGTATAGTTGGAGGTGTTCTATTGGTTTGTAAGTGGAATTTCATCCTTTTTGCTCACATGATATTATATGTATTGTGTTTTAAAGGTTTCAAAGTGTTATTCCCTTCCATTGATCCATTGTTATGTATTGATTTCATTGATTATCTATTGGAGGCATTGACGTCTCACTATTGTTAAAAAGGGAATACAAGAGATATTATGAGATTGCGAAACGACGGCCTTAAATGCTATTGAGAATTCAAATGTTTTATTGGATTGATTAATCATAGCCATAGCATTGCATGCAATTAGATGATCATCGACCATAGGCTTTTATCCCCTCACAGTTATCGATTTATATCGATGGGATATTGGCAACCACAGTCACAGATACTATTGATATCAATCCAACCATAGAAAAGAGAAATACCATCGTTTTGCTATCTATTGCCATTGCTATTGCTACAGTTATTGCTACGTTATTCATGTTTCAGAGTCGATGGTATTTATGATTTAAAAGCCATGTTTTACAGTGTATACTATGTATCATTGCTATGTAAGAGTTCCACTTGCTGAGATTTATTCTCATTTCAGTTATTTTCATGTGATGCAGATAAGAGCGACGGACCGGGACGTTGACTGTGGATGGGGGTCATATGCATACGGAGATTGGAAGGATGATTATTTTGTACCATTTTGTAACATGATCACACTAATGATATTTTGTATTTTGTTATGTCATTGGAATGATCATGTTGTTATTTTGTAAACACTTTTATAAAATGTATTTTGAAACTCCTTCCATGTTTGAAAGAAAATTTTAAATTCCGCTGTATTTTAATTGTATCGGGTCAGGGTGTCACATTTAGTGGTATCAGAGCGGTGTTCTTCGGACCAATGCATATGACTTCGTCTACTTTCAACTGTCCGGGTATGTTTTCTTGCATCTATCCATTGTTATATTTATTGATTGGTGTCTTGTGAGCAATTGTAGAGTATGCCTCCTAAGCGTAAGGCGGCAGAGGGTGAGGATAGTTCTTCCTCGAGAGTTGTCGACGAGTTCGGCAAGTTGCTTAAGGAGCAGGCTAAGGTGCATAGCGATCAGATTCAACAGTTGCTCAGATTGCAAGGAGCAGGACAGGGTCGAGGCCAAGTGAGAGGTCAAGTTGCTCAGGCTGTTGGCACTGATGCCGTCTTTTCTTCTTTTAAGAGAATGGATCCACCGGAATTCGCAGGTAGCACCGATCCTCTAGTTGCTGTCGAGTGGGTCAAGGCGCTTGAAGCTATCTTCGATCATCTCCAGTATGAGGACAAAGACAGGATTAGCTGTGCAGTGTTTATGTTGGTTAAGGCTGCCCGCATTTGGTGGAATGCTACGAAAGTTGGAGTTGATGTTGCGACACTGAAGTGGTCAGAGTTCACTGACTTGTTTTACGACAAGTATTTCCCCGACGCACTTCGAGCGAGGAAGGTTACGGAGTTCTTGGAACTTCGACAGGGGAGCTTGGATGTTGGCCAGTATATTCTGAAGTTCGAGGAGGGTTGCCTATTTGCTCCGTATATTGCTTCGAACGACAAGGACAAGGGCGCTCATTTCATTCGAGGCCTTAGAGCGGAGATTCGTCGTGATATCAACATGTCCAAAGCTGTTACTTTCAAGGAGATTGTGTCCAAAGCATTGTTGGCCGAGCAAGACGAGAAGGACATCGCCAGGGAGAGGCAGGAGAGACACCAGGCCATTGCTCAGAGAGGCCAGGGTTCGAATCAGAGGGGCAGGGATCGTTTCAAGGGCAAGGGCAAGATGGAGCCGAGTTCTAGACCACCGCCAGTTCCATTTGATCCCGAGAAGCCACTGTGTCCAAAGTGTGGTAAGCATCATCGAGGAGAGTGCAGATTGGGCACTCATACTTGTTTTCGTTGTGGCGCGGCGGGCCACGTTGCTAGGAATTGCCCGAGGGGAGATAGCCAAGGGAAGGTGCAGGGTCGTATCTTTGCGATGACCAAGGAAGGTATTAATCGTGATTCTTCATTGATCTCTAGTACTATTTTGATTTCAGGCAGAGTAGCTACTACTTTGATTGATACTGGTGCTACTCATTCTTTTATGTCTGAATTATTTTTGAGATCTTTGGGTATAGTTCCTTCTGTTCTTCCCATTCAGCTTAATGTTGTTTTACCTTCGGGGGATGTCTTGTGCCCGACATCAATTGTCTTTGCGTGCCCTGTTCGTATTGAGGAGCGAGTTGTATTCGCTGATTTGATTGTTATCCCTATGGTTGCCTTCGATGTTATTCTTGGCATGGATTGGCTTTCGACTTACCGTGCAGTTATCGATTGTGTTGCTAAGAAGGTGAATTTTGCAGATGATGGCCAGGGAGGAGCGCTCGCCAGCACAGGTACTTCGCTGGTCCTTCCTTTTATTTCTTGCTTTGAGGCTGAGAGATTGTTGTGTAGAGGTTGCGATGGGTTTCTTGCTTCTATTGTGGATGTTGATAGATTGATTAAGTTGAATGTAGATGATATTGATGTGGTGAGGGAGTTTGCTGATGTGTTTGAGGATGATGTTCCGGGTTTGCCGCCGGATAGAGATGTTGAGTTTGTGATCGATTTAGCTCCAGGTACGGTTCCTATTTCTAAGGCTCCGTACCGGATGGCCCCTACCGAGATGAAGGAGTTGAAGACTCAGTTGCAGGATCTTTTAGACAAGGGCTTTATTCGTCCGAGTTCTTCGCCTTGGGGAGCTCCGGTTCTATTTGTCAAGAAGAAGGATGGTTCTCTGCGACTGTGTATCGACTACAGGGAGCTTAACAAGGTAACTGTCAAGAACAAGTATCCGTTGCCTAGGATAGATGATTTGTTTGATCAGCTCCATGGTGCTACTGTGTTCTCGAAGATTGATCTTCGGTCTGGCTACTATCAGTTGAAGGTTAGGGAGTCTGATATCCCTAAGACAGCTTTCCGGACCAGGTACGGTCACTATGAGTTTCTTGTCATGTCTTTTGGGTTGACCAATGCCCCTTCAGTCTTCATGGATCTGATGAACCGTGTGTTCAAGCCTTATCTGGATAGCTTCGTTATTGTTTTCATCGACGATATCCTGATCTATTCCAAATCCAGAGAGCTTCATGCAGAGCATCTCAGAGTGGTGCTTCAGTTGTTGCGAGAGAAGAGGTTGTTTGCCAAGTTGAAGAAGTGTGAGTTTTGGCTAGATCAGATTTCTTTTCTAGGCCATGTGGTTTCGAGAGATGGCATTGCTGTTGATCCGTTGAAGATAGAGGCGATTCGGAGTTGGCCTATTCCTACCACTGTTTCTGAGATACGCAGTTTCCTCGGTTTGGCGGGTTACTATCGTCGTTTCATTTCGGATTTTTCCAAGATTGCCCTGCCATTGTCCAATCTGACGAGGAAGACTGTGAAGTTCGAGTGGTCTATCGATTGCCAGAGTGCATTTCAGGAGTTGAAGGACAGATTGACGACAGCTCCTGTTCTCGCATTGCCCAGTGGTTCAGAGGATTTTGTGGTCTATACCGATGCGTCGAAGAGAGGCCTTGGTGCAGTGTTGATGCAGCGAGGTAAGGTCATTGCCTATGCGTCTCGCCAGTTGAAGGATTATGAGAAGAATTATCCGACGCACGATTTGGAGCTTGCAGCTGTGGTTTTCGCCCTTAAGATTTGGAGACATTATCTGTATGGCGAAAAGTGTGAGATCTTCACAGACCACAAGAGTTTGAAGTATCTGTTCTCGCAGAAAGAGCTCAATATGCGACAGAGGAGGTGGTTAGAGCTTGTCAAGGATTACGATGTGACGATCAGTTATCACCCAGGGAAGGCGAATGTTGTGGCGGATGCTTTGAGCCGCAAGTTGAGTGCTTCATTGAGTTCTTTGATTCAGAGACCATTGTTGATGGATTTGCAGAGAGAGAGATTGATCTGGTGATTCCAGGGACCATTGCTCGCTTTTCAGCGTTGGTCATTCGATCTACTTTGACGGACAGGATCCGTAGAGAGCAGTCGACTGATGTTCAGTTGGCAGAGTTGAGAGCTAGAGCCGAGGCTAAAGGGAATTCAGAGTTTAGTCTGAATGGTGATGATTTGGTAACTTTCAGAGGCCGCATTTGTGTTCCTTCTGGCGACGATATTCGTAGAGACGTCTTGACAGAGGCTCATACCGCACCTTATTCGATTCATCCAGGCAGTACGAAGATGTATCAGGATCTTCGTCGACTCTACTGGTGGCCAGGTATGAAGAGAGATATTGCTTTGTTCATTTCTCAGTGCCTTACTTGTCAGCAGGTAAAGATTGAGCACCAGAGACCTGCTGGGACATTGCTTTCTTTGCCGATTCCTCAGTGGAAGTGGGAGCATATCACTATGGATTTCGTGACTGGTTTACCCAGGACGCAGAAGGGTTTCAATTCCATTTGGGTTATTGTTGATAGATTGACCAAGTCAGCGCACTTTCTCCCAGTCAAGACGACGTATTCGATGTCTCAGTATGCCGAGGATTACATTGCAGAGATTGTTAGACTTCATGGAGTTCCTGTGTCGATCGTGTCTGATCGTGACCCTAGATTTACCTCAGAGTTCTGGAAGAGTTTGCACAGAGCTATGGGTTCTCGATTAGCTTTCAGTACAGCTTATCATCCTCAGAGCGACGGTCAGTCAGAGAGAGTCATTCAGATTCTGGAGGATATGCTCAGAGCTTGTACTATTGACTATTCTGGTAGCTGGGATTCCAAGTTGCCTCTTGTGGAGTTCACGTACAACAATAGCTACCAGGCGACGATTGGCATGGCACCGTATGAGGCACTTTATGGCAGGAAGTGCAGATCCCCTTTGTTTTGGGATGAGGTTGGAGAGAGGAAGATGTTGGGTCCCGAGTTGGTCCAGCAGACTGCCGATGTTGTTGCAGTTATCAGAGAGAGGATGAAGACTGCTCAGTCCAGACAGAAGAGCTATGCAGACGTTCGTCGTAGACCTTTGCAGTTCGAGGTTGGCGATCATGTTTTTCTGAAGATAACACCTCTCAAGGGTGTGATGCGATTTGGCAAGAAGGGCAAGTTGAGCCCTAGATTCATTGGTCCATTCGAGATATTGGACAGAGTGGGTGACCGAGCCTACAGATTAGCCCTACCGCCCGATCTTGACAGAGTCCATAATGTGTTTCACGTATCGATGCTCAGAAAGTATATTGCAGATCCTTCCCATGTTCTTCGCCATGAGCCATTGGACTTGACGTCGAGTCTGACTTACCATGAGATTCCGATTCAGATTCTGGATCGCACAGTTAGAGTTCTGAGGAACAAAGAGATCGGCATCGTTAAAGTCCTTTGGAGGAATCATTTGATTGAGGAGGCTACGTGGGAACCAGAGACTGAGATGAGAGAGAGGTATCCTGAGTTGTTCGTGCCGTGACGTCAATTTCGAGGACGAAATTCCTCTAAGGAGGGGAGATTGTAATAGCCGAGCCCGGTGTACGGTACGGTTTAAGCTTTATTGTGTTAATTGGGTTTTGTGATTAGATGATTATAGTTGTGTTTTGGGCTATAGTATTATTGGTTATTATTTATTTGAGGTGTTAGTTGGTGTTGATTGTTCGTTTCAGCGTTTCGAATCGATTTTTAGTTGTTTTGTTACTGTTCATTGCCGTGAGTAGAGTGCACCCGCGCTCTTAGATGAGTGCCCCCGCGGTGTACTATTCATGATTTTGGTTTTGGAGGGCCGTGGCATCACCGCACCCGCGGCAGTGCAAGGACCGCACCCGCGGTGAGACCGCACCCGCGGTAATTGTAGCACCGCACCCGCGGTGTTCGTGCATGGGATTTATTTTGGTTGCCGTGAGCTTAGCGCACCCGCGGTGCTTGTGTTGGCGCACCCGCGGTGTAAGTATGGGCGAGATATTTAGCTACTTTTTGGGAGTTGTTGGCCATACCTTATCCATTTCTTTCCCTTCCATTCGAGATTTCCCTCCATTGGCAAGGGTTTTCATCCATTT
Organism: Primulina eburnea; assembly: GCF_022965805.1. Taxonomy (NCBI): domain Eukaryota; kingdom Viridiplantae; phylum Streptophyta; class Magnoliopsida; order Lamiales; family Gesneriaceae; genus Primulina; species Primulina eburnea. The sequence goes on from NC_133108.1 coordinate 12,874,691, forward strand.
CTTTAGCTTCCTACCTTTGATTCTTGGAGTTATTTGGATTTCCGACTTGAGATCATCGTTCTCCGTGGTATAAGGAAGCTTAGGTAAGTTTTTGGTGCGATTCTAATGAGGTTTCGAGTTAAGGGTTATTTTGGATTTGATGTTTTGATGGTTCTATGGATTATTTAGCATGGACTCTTGGATTTAGTCTTGATATTGGTGTTATTTATGGATTATTGTTGTAGGTGGTGTACCAAGAGTATAGTTGGAGGTGTTCTATTGGTTTGTAAGTGGAATTTCATCCTTTTTGCTCACATGATATTATATGTATTGTGTTTTAAAGGTTTCAAAGTGTTATTCCCTTCCATTGATCCATTGTTATGTATTGATTTCATTGATTATCTATTGGAGGCATTGACGTCTCACTATTGTTAAAAAGGGAATACAAGAGATATTATGAGATTGCGAAACGACGGCCTTAAATGCTATTGAGAATTCAAATGTTTTATTGGATTGATTAATCATAGCCATAGCATTGCATGCAATTAGATGATCATCGACCATAGGCTTTTATCCCCTCACAGTTATCGATTTATATCGATGGGATATTGGCAACCACAGTCACAGATACTATTGATATCAATCCAACCATAGAAAAGAGAAATACCATCGTTTTGCTATCTATTGCCATTGCTATTGCTACAGTTATTGCTACGTTATTCATGTTTCAGAGTCGATGGTATTTATGATTTAAAAGCCATGTTTTACAGTGTATACTATGTATCATTGCTATGTAAGAGTTCCACTTGCTGAGATTTATTCTCATTTCAGTTATTTTCATGTGATGCAGATAAGAGCGACGGACCGGGACGTTGACTGTGGATGGGGGTCATATGCATACGGAGATTGGAAGGATGATTATTTTGTACCATTTTGTAACATGATCACACTAATGATATTTTGTATTTTGTTATGTCATTGGAATGATCATGTTGTTATTTTGTAAACACTTTTATAAAATGTATTTTGAAACTCCTTCCATGTTTGAAAGAAAATTTTAAATTCCGCTGTATTTTAATTGTATCGGGTCAGGGTGTCACAAATGGCGCACATGCGCGGGGTTGGCAGAAGGATTGGCGCATATGCGCGGAATGATTGGCGCATATGCGCGACATTGTTCGCGCATATGCGCGAGACGTGGTTTACAAAGGATGCGCCACTTGCCTTACATGCGTGCATGTATACTTATATATATATATATATATATGTAACTTCGAAAATTGCCTTCAGAATTAGTAAGAAACAGAAACGAGGGTCGAAATTTTGGAAAGAAAATCCTTACGCCTTTTGTGAGAAATCCGTCAGTCCGATTTTGAATCCGACTGCGGTACTGTGTTCCTATCGACGTAGGCTACAACTGGACGTAAGTTTTGCTACGTTTTGATATGCTTTGAAATTATGGTATTGTCAGAATCTGATATGATTCATATATGATGTTCTTGGCATGTTAGACATCGTATAATCGAAACCGGACTGAGGAACAGATACCATATGAAATTGTTATGATTTTTAGAGTTGAGTTGATTGAGAATTGATATCAGAATTGAGTTGTTATCGAGTATGAGATATTAGAATTAATATCTGATTGATATGGTATTGTTGGGTATATTGATATTATACCGTTATGCCATCGATATTGAATTAGGTGAAGTATTGAGCAGAACAGATTTGATTGGAGTAATGTATTGATATTATACTCCTCGATATTGTCATGTCAGATTGAGTATTGACAGGATTTGAATTCGAGACTTCGACAGAGCCAGAGTAACAGAATAAAAGGTATAAATTAATGTTGAGTTGGGATTGCACAACTCGAGGAAGGTTTGACTCGAGTTTCCCTAAGTCACATACTTAGTTTATTACATAGATTCTTGTAATTGATGAGATTGATGATTGTAGTCTATTGATTTATAGCCACTGCATGTAATGACTGCTGATTCGCTAGTCATCGATTGATTTGCTTAGATACTGACTACATGTATTGATTACTGAGTCGTTGAGTCACCGGCTGATTCGTCTGGTGATTGACTGATTCGCCTAGTCAGCGGCTGATTCGTCTGGTGATTGACTGATTCGTCTAAACTTAAGCTGATTCGCTTAATTACAGGCTGAGTTGTCTGGTTGTTGGCTGATTCGCCTAATTACCGGCTGATTCGTCGGGTTATTGACTGAGTCGTCAATTCTGCGGCTGATTCGCCCAGACACTGATATATGAATTATATCGATGCCGTTTAGGGATTGATTCATTCCTATCGACTGAGATTCGATATAATTACCTATATCCAGACATCGGGATCCCTAGGATAGAGTCGAGTCGAGTCTGAGACGACGCGTCGGTTGAGTTGAGTCTGATATGACATGTTGATTTACATTGTTTATGCCATTCATGATTATTGAATGTTTGATATGAATTTATGTTTCTGATTTGAGACATGTTATGAATACTTCTTATATGCTTTCGTATATGCTTTTATATGACTGCATGTTTACATTGTTTATACTGGGATATTTATATCTCACCGGAGTTATCCGGCTGTTGTCTTGTTTTGTATGTGTGCATGACAACAGGTGGGGCTGGATCAAGGTCAAGAAGAGTATGAGAGAAGATTAGATAGCGTGGAGATCCGGGCTTCGGAGCAACATAGGATTCAGCACTGATATGTAGTTGAACCTAGTTGGATTCTTGTAGATAACGCAAGATTTGTATGTTCATGTTTAATATGTAATTTGAGTAAATTACATTACGTTTTTCCGCTTTGTATTTTAAAAAAAATTTAGACCTGTTTTATAATTGATTAATTAGTCCCAAACATGATTAAGAACTTGATTAGTGTCCGGGTCCCCACAAAAGGTGGTGTCAGAGCTGTAGGTACCAGAATTGTAGATTCTTAAGATTGAGATAGAAGCTAGTGAGCGGGGTAGAATGTGTTTCTTTCCTTGCTTATGATTGCTAGCATTCTTTACTGCTTTATATAATACATGTTACTTGACTTATCTGATTTGATTCTGTAATATGTATTATTGGAAACGAATCTGAATTGATTCTCGATCAGCAGTAAGATGATCGGAGGAGAGACTGAATTGAAACAGGTGTGTTGGATTGGAGTACTAATCCTTTTGAGTTTCAGATATGCCTCCTAGACGAATTCCAGAACAGGGTAGTACATCGAATCCTCCAATGGATGTAACACCGACTCCAATGGAAACCTTGCTGAAGAGGTTTCAGTCATTCAAACCACCCACTCTGAAAGGTACTGAGACATCAGTCGAGTGTGAGAGTTGGTTAGGTAGTATTGAGTTGCTGTTTGATTCACTGGAGTACAGTGATGAGCGCCGGATTAAATTGATTGGGCACCAGTTGCTTGATGTTGCACAAAGCTGGTGGGTTACAATGAAGAGGGCCTTGGAGCAACGAGGTACGATTATTACTTGGGATGTATTTAAAACTGAGTTTTATCAGAGATTTTTCCCCATATCGTACAGAAAAGACAAGGGGGCGGAGTTTGCCAATTTGAGACAGGGTCAACTGAACATTGAAGAATATGTGACCAAATTCTCTACCTTGTTGAAGTTTGCTCCTCATGTTTCTGAAAATGACGAAGCCGTTGCTGATCAGTTCATCAATGGCTTGAATCCCGATATTTTTACATTGGTGAACACAGGGCGACCCAATAACTTTGCTGATGCCATGAATAGAGCAAAGGGCGCTGAAGCGGGCCTGATAAGGCAGAGAGGAGCTGAATTTGTTCCTCCAGTGTCGAGACCACAGCAACCACTTCCCCGATTCGAGAGTGGTAGTAGCAGTGGTGGAACAAAAGATTTTCTGAAAGCTAGAGGAAAGCAGTTTAAGAAGTCTGGAGGTAGTTCTTCTAGCTCCAGTGGTTCTCAGCAGAGTTATACCGGGGCTTATTGCGGAAATTGTGGAGGGAGACATGCCACTGAACAATGCCAAGGAGTACTTGGTAGCTGCCACTTCTGCAAACAACAGGGACATTTTTCTAGAGTGTGTCCACAGAGGGGTTCCCAAAGATCCCATGGAGCTGAACCATCTGGACCAGCGGCACAGTGGAGTAGACGATCAGCTGCCGTTCCTTCATTTCAGCCAGCACTATCTCAGTCACAGCAGAGGCCAAGAGGAAGCCAGACAGTTGGCCAACCTCCTAGACAGCAGGCCAGAGTATTTTCTTTGACCGAGGAGCAGGCTCAGGAAGCACCAGATGATGATGTTGCAGGTAACTGACTTGTTTGATTATCCTGCATATGTATTGATGGGTACCGGTGCTTCATATACTTTTATTTCTGAAAGATTTGCATTGATGTATGCACTATCTGTTGAGTCCCTATTTACTGTAGTATTTGTTTCCTTTCATTTGGGAAAAGATCTTGTATCAGTGATTTCTGTTAGATCTTGTATACTACAGTAGGATGAGAATGAGATCGAGTTAGATTGTGTGGTAGATGATATTGTACTGATGTTATATGATTTTGGAACTGCATTACTGATATTGATATGCTGATCAAGTACAGAGCTACCATAGATTAGTTCCAGAAGATGGTGAGAATCAGATCTGAGATGACCAAGAGATGAATATTGTACGATAAGAATTCTAGACTGAGAATTCCTTTGATACTCGTACTAGCTATGACTCGATTATTACAGAAAGGAGCAGAGTGACTCCTTATGTATTCAGTTGATTTACGGAAGTTGAGTCTATCATTGGCTGATTTACCAATGATATGAAAGTTATTAATGTTTTCCCCAGATAAGACTCTAGATCTGATTTCAGAGAGATTGATTTTAGCTTTGAGTTGATATCAGAACTGTTGATATGGTGAATCCTGATTGAGACAGATTGCATTCAGGATGTGTTATATCTGAAGAGGATATATTCGTTGATTTTCACAGAGTTAAACAGTGATTAGTCAGCCGAGGTTGACATCGGTGTCAGACATTGAGGGTTATGAGTTTAGCAGATCAGTATCAATGAGTTTAGCATGTTTTGAATCTGATTGAATCTTGTTGTTGTGCTGAATCCGTTTTTGAATCAGGTAAGTAATACTGTATTGTATGTTAATAACTGATTTGTTTGTGCCGATATTTCGAATGTGAAATGACATAGATTGTCAGAAAGGTGCAATACTTGATTTAGTAAGCATCCTGATAGCAGAAACTGTTTTGATAGAAACAGATGAAATTAGATATGGCAGAGTTTGGACTGAAATGTCTGAACTACAGATAGATAAAGATAGAAAGAGAGAAACCAAGAGATGGGTTATATAACTTGTCGGTTCCTGAATGGAAATGAGATTACATTTCCAAGGATATCGTAATGAAGTTACTACATTCCTCTCGGAATTGAGTATTGATTGAGTTAGGAATGACAGACTGACCCAGTCTGCGAGTGTTAAACCGTACATGAAGATGTACAAATATGATATATTACGGAGATTCTGTCAGAAAAGTGATGAGATTACACGGAGAGTTGAGAGTTGATTATATTAGACCGTGATTTTGGCTGATTTTGCACGTTTGACAGAATGTACCGTAAGAGTTAGATATTAGATTATATCTGAATACTGAATAGTATTCACTACCTGACGGACAGTCAGAGTGGATTATCTGGATTTCGGAGAATATGCTGAAAGCTGTAATGCTTGATGTTAACACTAAATGGCAGGATTCATTGTCATTTTGTGAGTTTTCGTACAACAATAACTATCAAACGAGTATTGAGATGGCTCTTTTCGAAGCGTTGCACGGAAAGATATATGAATTCTCTCTTTATTGAAATGATATCTCTGAAGTTCTTGAGATTGGACCTGATATGATCAGAGATATGACTGAAAAGATGAAGCTAATTCAGAAGAAAATGAAGACAGCTCATAATAGACAGACTGATATGCCAACGTCGGACGATGACTGTTGGTATTTGAGATTGAAGAGAGAATATATCCTTGATTGGGATAAACAGATTCGATAACAACTGATGATGTTGAGTCATTACGAATTGTTGATGGGTATATACAGATGTTGTATAACCAGTGTTGCGAGATTGACTTTATCAGAGCCATTTTTTTTGAAATAGAATTTGATATAAGATTGAGATTTCAGAATAGATTCATTGAGATGAGTTTTCTGATTAAAATCTGTTATCCAATTTTCTGATATATCTGAATTGATTGTTTGCAAGTTCGATGACGAACTCAGATCTAAGAGGGGGAGAAATGTAAGGCCCAAGAAATTATCCGGTTGATTTGAAAAGATTTGGGTGATGATTATTATAATCTATTGTTGATAATTAATATGATTATAAACAGAACGGATCAGATCGGGAGAGCCGGAAAAGAATTCACATTATGTGTGAAGAATAGGATTGGCGCACATGCGCGACATGTATTGGCGCACATGCGCGGACCATCCAGTAGCATCGGCGCACATGCGCGAGATAAGGCGCGCATATGCGCGACCCGTCCAGAATGATCGGCGCATATGCGAGACATAAATGGCGCACATGCGCGGGGTTGGCAGAAGGATTGGCGCATATGCGCGGAATGATTGGCGCATATGCGCGACATTGTTCGCGCATATGCGCGAGACGTGGTTTACAAAGGATGCGCCACTTGCCTTACATGCGTGCATGTATACTTGTATATATATATATATATGTGTAACTTCGAAAATTGCCTTCAGAATTGGTAAGAAACAGAAACGAGGGTCGAAATTTTGGAAAGAAAATCCTTACGCCTTTTGTGAGAAATCCGTCCGTCCGATTTTGAATCCGACTGCGGTACTGTGTTCCTATCGACGTAGGCTACAACTGGACGTAAGTTTTGCTACGTTTTGATATGCTTTGAAATTATGGTATTGTCAGAATCTGATATGATTCATATATGATATTCTTGGCATGTTAGACATCGTATAATCGAAACCGGACTGAGGAACAGATACCATATGAAATTGTTATGATTTTTAGAGTTGAGTTGATTGAGAATTGATATCAGAATTGAGTTGTTATCGAGTATGAGATATTAGAATTAATATCTGATTGATATGGTATTGTTGGGTATATTGATATTATACCGTTATGCCATCGATATTGAATTAGGTTAAGTATTGAGCAGAACAGATTTGATTGGAGTAATGTATTGATATTATACTCCTCGATATTGTCATGTCAGATTGAGTATTGACAGGATTTGAGTTCGAGACTTCGACAGAGCCAGAGTAACAGAATAAAAGGTATAAATTAATGTTGAGTTGGGATTGAACAACTCGAGCAAGGTTTGACTCGAGTTTCCCTAAATCACATACTTAGTTTATTACATAGATTCTTGTAATTGATGAGATTGATGATTGTAGTCTATTGATTTATAGCCACTGCATGTAATGACTGCTGATTCGCTAGTCATCGATTGATTTGCTTAGATACTGACTGCATGTATTGATTACTAAGTCGTTGAGTCACCGGCTGATTCGTCTGGTGATTGACTGATTCGTCCTATTATAGGATGATTCGCCTAGTCACCGGCTGATTCGTCTGGTGATTGACTGATTCGTCTAAACTTAAGCTGATTCGCTTAATTACAGGCTGAGTTGTCTGGTTGTTGGCTGATTCGCCTAATTACCGGCTGATTCGTCGGGTTATTGACTGAGTCGTCAATTCTGCGGCTGATTCGCCCAGACACTGATATATGAATTATATCGATGCCGTTTAGGGATTGATTCATTCCTATCGACTGAGATTCGATATAATTACCTATATCCAGACATCGGGATCCCTAGGATAGAGTCGAGTCGAGTCTGAGACGACGCGTCGGTTGAGTTGAGTCTGATATGACATGTTGATTTACATTGTTTATGCCATTCATGATTATTGAATGTTTGATATGAATTTATGTTTCTGATTTGAGACATGTTATGAATACTTCTTATATGCTTTCGTATATGCTTTTATATGACTGCATGTTTACATTGTTTATACTGGGATATTTATATCTCACCGGAGTTATCCGGCTGTTGTCTTGTTTTGTATGTGTGCATGACAACAGGTGGGGCTGGATCAGGGTCAAGAAGAGGATGAGAGAAGATTAGATAGCGTGGAGATCCGGGCTTCGGAGCAACATAGGATTCAGCACTGATATGTAGTTGAACCTAGTTGGATTCTTGTAGATAACGCAAGATTTGTATGTTCATGTTTAATATTTAATTTGAGTAAATTACATTACGTTTCCGCTTTGTATTTTAAAAAAAAATTAGACCCTGTTTTATAATTGATTAATTAGTCCCAAACATGATTAAGAACTTGATTAGCGTCCGGGTCCCCACAGTTTGACCAATTGCATGGTGCTACTGTCTTTTCGAAGATTGATCTTCGGTCTGGCTACTATCAGTTGAAGGTTAGGGAGTCCGATATCTCTAAGACGGCATTCAGGACCAGGTATGGTCACTATGAGTTTCTTGTGATGTCTTTTGGTCTGACCAATGCCCCTTCAGTTTTCATGGACCTGATGAACCGTGTGTTCAAGCCGTTCTTGGATAGCTTCGTCATTGTTTTCATCGACGACATCTTGATCTATTCTAAGACCAGAGAGCTTCATTCAGAGCATCTCAGAGTTGTTCTTCAGTTGTTGAGAGAGAGGAGGCTGTTTTCCAAGTTTAAGAAGTGTGAGTTTTGGCTGGATCAGATTTCTTTCTTAGGCCATGTTGTTTCGAAAGATGGCATTGCCGTTGATCCAGTGAAGATTGATGCAATTCAGAAGTGGCCTATTCCTACCACTGTCTCAGAGGTACGCAGTTTCCTTGGTTTGGCGGGTTATTATCGTCGTTTCATTTCAGATTTTTCCAAGATTGCCTTGCCATTGTCCAAATTGACGAGGAAGACTGTGAAGTTCGAGTGGTCCATTGATTGCCAGAGTGCATTTCAGGAGTTGAAGGATAGATTGACGACAGCTCCTGTTCTTTCATTGCCCAGTGGTTCTGAGGATTTTGTTGTCTATACCGATGCGTCGAAGAAAGGCCTTGGTGCAGTGCTGATGCAGCGAGGTAAGGTCATTGCTTATGCTTCTCGCCAGTTGAAGGATTACGAGAGGAATTATCCGACGCATGATTTAGAGCTGGCAGCTGTGGTTTTCGCCCTGAAAATCTGGAGACATTATTTGTATGGCTAAAAGTGTGAGATCTTCACAGACCACAAGAGTTTGAAGTATCTGTTTTCTCAGAGAGAGCTCAACATGCGGCAGAGGAGGTGGTTAGAACTTGTCAAAGATTATGATGTGGCTATCAGTTACCACCCAGGGAAGGCGAACGTTGTGGCTGATGCGTTGAGTCGTAAGTCGAGTTCTTCCTTGAATTCTTTGATTCAGAGGCCATTGTTGATGGATTTGCAGAGAGAGGAGATTGCTTTGGTAGTTCCGGGGACCATTGCTCGCCTTTCAGCGTTGGTTATTCGGGCTACATTTACGGACAAGATCCGTAGAGAGCAGACTGTTGATGTTCAGTTGATAGAGATGAGAGCTAGAGCAGAGGAGAGAGGTAACTCAGAGTTTGGGCTGAATGGAGAGGGTTTGGTGACTTTCAGAGGCCGTATCTGTGTTCCTATTGGCGATGATATTCGACGAGACATTCTGACAGAGGCTCATACTGCGCCATATTCGATACATCCAGGCAGTACGAAGATGTATCAGGATCTTCGTAGACTCTACTGGTGGCCAGGTATGAAGAAAGATATTGCCATGTTCATTTCTCAGTGCCTTACTTGTCAGCAGGTGAAGATCGAGCATCAGAGACCTGCTGGGACATTGCTATCATTGTCGATTCCTCAGTGGAAGTGGGAGCATATTACTATGGATTTCGTGACTGGTCTTCCCAGAGTGCAGAGAGGTTTCAATTCCATTTGGGTTATCGTTGATCGATTGACCAAGTCAGCGCACTTTCTTCCAGTCAAGACGACGTATTCCATGAACCAGTATGCTGAGGACTATATTGCAGAGATTGTTAGACTTCATGGTGTTCCTGTGTCGATCGTGTCTGATCGTGACCCCAGGTTTACTTCAGAGTTTTGGAAGAGTTTGCATAGAGCTATGGGTTCGCGGTTAGCGTTTAGTACAGCTTATCACCCTCAGAGCGACGGTCAATCAGAGAGAGTCATTCAGATTCTTGAGGATATGCTCAGAGCTTGTACTATCGATTATCCAGGTAGCTGGGATTCTAAGTTGCCTTTGGTTGAGTTCACGTATAATAACAGTTACCAGGTGACGATTGGCATGGCACCGTATGAGGCACTTTATGGCAAGAAGTGCAGATCTCCCTTGTATTGGGATGAGGTTGGCGAGAGGAAGATGTTAGGACCAGAGTTGGTCCAGCAGACTGCTGATGTTGTTGTTGTGATCCGAGAGAGGATGAAGACAGCGCAGTCGAGACAGAAGAGCTATACAGATGTTCGTGGTAGGCCATTGCAGTTCGAGGTTGGCGATCATGTGTTTCTGAAGATAGCACCTCTCAAGGGTGTGATGAGGTTTGGCAAGAAGGGTAAGCTGAGTCCGAGGTTTATTGGTCTATTTGAGATTTTGGACAGAGTTGGTGATCGAGCCTACAGGTTAGCCTTACCGCCAGATCTTGACAGAGTTCACAATGTGTTTCATATTTCGATGCTCAGGAAGTATATTGCAAATCCTTCCCATGTTATTCACCACGAGCCATTGGACTTGACGCCGAATTTGACTTACCAAGAGATTCCGATTCAGATTCTGGATCGCAGAGTTAGAGTTTTGAGGAACAAAGAGATCGGCATTGTTAAAGTCCTTTGGAGGAACCATTTGATCGAAGAGGCTACGTGGGAACCAGAGGATGAGATGAGAGAGAAGTATCCTGAGTTGTTCGTGCAGTGACGTCAATCCGCGGACGAAATTCCTCTAAGGAGGGGAGATTGTAATAGCCGAGCCCGGTGTACGGTACGGTTTAAGATTTGCTTGTTATTTGGGTTATGTGATTAGATGTTTAGAGTTTTGTTTTGAGCCATAGTATTATTGGTTATTATTGTCTTGAGGTATTAGTTGTTGTTGGTTGTTCGTTTCAGAGTTTCGAATCGATTTTAGTTCGTTGAGTTTTGATCTTGGCCGTGACCAGAGTGCACCCGCGCTCTTAGAGGAGTGCCCCCGCGGTGTACTATTCATGATTTTGGAGTTGGGAGGCCGTGGCAGGACCGCACCTGCGGTAGTGCAATGACCGCACCCGCGGTGTCTGCAGCGCCGCACCCGCGGTCCGAGTGTTCCAGAATTTTGTGTTGTGCCGTGAGCTAGGCGCACCCGCGGTGCTTGTGGCAGCGCACCCGCGGTCTAGGTGTGGGCGAGATATTTAGTTACTTTTTGGGAGTGGTTGGCCATACTTTCCCTTTTCCTTTCTTCTCATTTCCGATTTTCTCTCTTCTAGCAAGGGTTTTCATCCATTTCTTTCACTTCCTATCTTCGATTCAAGCGTGCATGTATACTTACATGCGTGCATGTATACTTATATATATATATATATATATATGTAACTTCGAAAATTGCCTTCAGAATTAGTAAGAAACAGAAACGAGGGTCGAAATTTTTGAAAGAAAATCCTTACGCCTTTTGTGAGAAATCCGTCCGTCCGATTTTGAATCCGACTGCGGTACTGTGTTCCTATCGACGTAGGCTACAACTGGACGTAAGTTTTGCTACGTTTTGATATGCTTTGAAATTATGGTATTGTCAGAATCTGATATGATTCATATATGATGTTCTTGGCATGTTAGACATCGTATAATCGAAACCGGACTGAGGAACATATACCATATGAAATTGTTATGATTTTTAGAGTTGAGTTGATTGAGAATTGATATCAGAATTGAGTTGTTATCGAGTATGAGATATTAGAATTAATATCTGATTGATATGGTATTGTTGGGTATATTGATATTATACCGTTATGCCATCGATATTGAATTAGGTTAAGTATTGAGCAGAACAGATTTGATTGGAGTAATGTATTGATATTATACTCCTCGATATTGTCATGTCAGATTGAGTATTGACAGGATTTGAGTTCGAGACTTCGACAGAGCCAGAGTAACAGAATAAAAGGTATAAATTAATGTTGAGTTGGGATTGAACAACTCGAGGAAGGTTTGACTCGAGTTTCCCTAAATCACATACTTAGTTTATTACATAGATTCTTGTAATTGATGAGATTGATGATTGTAGTCTATTGATTTATAGCCACTGCATGTAATGACTGCTGATTCGCTAGTCATCGATTGATTTGCTTAGATACTGACTGCATGTATTGATTACTAAGTCGTTGAGTCACCGGCTGATTCGTCTGGTGATTGACTGATTCGTCCTATTATAGGCTGATTCGCCTAGTCACCGGCTGATTCGTCTGGTGATTGACTGATTCGTCTAAACTTAAGCTGATTCGCTTAATTACAGGCTGAGTTGTCTGGTTGTTGGCTGATTCGCCTAATTACCGGCTGATTCGTCGGGTTATTGACTGAGTCGTCAATTCTGCGGCTGATTCGCCCAGACACTGATATATGAATTATATCGATGCCGTTTAGGGATTGATTCATTCCTATCGACTGAGATTCGATATAATTACCTATATCCAGACATCGGGATCCCTAGGATAGAGTCGAGTCGAGTCTGAGACGACGCGTCGGTTGAGTTGAGTCTGATATGACATGTTGATTTACATTGTTTATGCCATTCATGATTATTGAATGTTTGATATGAATTTATGTTTCTGATTTGAGACATGTTATGAATACTTCTTATATGCTTTCGTATATGCTTTTATATGACTGCATGTTTACATTGTTTATACTGGGATATTTATATCTCACCGGAGTTATCCGGCTGTTGTCTTGTTTTGTATGTGTGCATGACAACAGGTGGGGCTGGATCAGGGTCAAGAAGAGGATGAGAGAAGATTAGATAGCGTGGAGATCCGGGCTTCGGAGCAACATAGGATTCAGCACTGATATGTAGTTGAACCTAGTTGGATTCTTGTAGATAACGCAAGATTTGTATGTTCATGTTTAATATGTAATTTGAGTAAATTACATTATGTTTCCGCTTTGTATTTTAAAAAAAATCTAGACCCTGTTCTATAATTGATTAATTAGTCCCAAACATGATTAAGAACTTGATTAGCGTCCGGGTCCCCACAGTTTGACCAATTGCATGGTGCTACTGTCTTTTCGAAGATTGATCTTCGGTCTGGCTACTATCAGTTGAAGGTTAGGGAGTCCGATATCTCTAAGACGGCATTCAGGACCAGGTATGGTCACTATGAGTTTCTTGTGATGTCTTTTGGTCTGACCAATGCCCCTTCAGTTTTCATGGACCTGATGAACCGTGTGTTCAAGCCGTTCTTGGATAGCTTCGTCATTGTTTTCATCGACCACATCTTGATCTATTCTAAGACCAGAGAGCTTCATTCAGAGCATCTCAGAGTTGTTCTTCAGTTGTTGAGAGAGAGGAGGCTGTTTTCCAAATTTAAGAAGTGTGAGTTTTGGCTGGATCAGATTTCTTTCTTAGGCCATGTTGTTTCGAAAGATGGCATTGCCGTTGATCCAGTGAAGATTGATGCAATTCAGAAGTGGCCTATTCCTACCACTGTCTCAGAGGTACGCAGTTTCCTTGGTTTGGCGGGTTATTATCGTCGTTTCATTTCAGATTTTTCCAAGATTGCCTTGCCATTGTCCAAATTGACGAGGAAGACTGTGAAGTTCGAGTGGTCCATTGATTGCCAGAGTGCATTTCAGGAGTTGAAGGATAGATTGACGACAGCTCCTGTTCTTTCATTGCCCAGTGGTTCTGAGGATTTTGTTGTCTATACCGATGCGTCGAAGAAAAGGCCTTGGTGCAGTGCTGATGCAGCGAGGTAAGGTCATTGCTTATGCTTCTCGCCAGTTGAAGGATTACGAGAGGAATTATCCGACGCATGATTTAGAGCTGGCAGCTGTGGTTTTCGCCCTGAAAATCTGGAGACATTATTTGTATGGCTAAAAGTGTGAGATCTTCACAGACCACAAGAGTTTGAAGTATCTGTTTTCTCAGAGAGAGCTCAACATGCGGCAGAGGAGGTGGTTAGAACTTGTCAAAGATTATGATGTGGCTATCAGTTACCACCCAGGGAAGGCGAACGTTGTGGCTGATGCGTTGAGTCGTAAGTCGAGTTCTTCCTTGAATTCTTTGATTCAGAGGCCATTGTTGATGGATTTGCAGAGAGAGGAGATTGCTTTGGTAGTTCCGGGGACCATTGCTCGCCTTTCAGCGTTGGTTATTCGGGCTACATTTACGGACAAGATCCGTAGAGAGCAGACTTGTTGATGTTCAGTTGATAGAGATGAGAGCTAGAGCAGAGGAGAGAGGTAACTCAGAGTTTGGGCTGAATGGAGAGGGTTTGGTGACTTTCAGAGGCCGTATCTGTGTTCCTATTGGCGATGATATTCGACGAGACATTCTGACAGAGGCTCATACTGCGCCATATTCGATACATCCAGGCAGTACGAAGATGTATCAGGATCTTCGTAGACTCTACTGGTGGCCAGGTATGAAGAAAGATATTGCCATGTTCATTTCTCAGTGCCTTACTTGTCAGCAGGTGAAGATCGAGCATCAGAGACCTGCTGGGACATTGCTATCATTGCCGATTCCTCAGTGGAAGTGGGAGCATATTACTATGGATTTCGTGACTGGTCTTCCCAGAGTGCAGAGAGGTTTCAATTCCATTTGGGTTATCGTTGATCGATTGACCAAGTCAGCGCACTTTCTTCCAGTCAAGACGACGTATTCCATGAACCAGTATGCTGAGGACTATATTGCAGAGATTGTTAGACTTCATGGTGTTCCTGTGTCGATCGTGTCTGATCGTGACCCCAGGTTTACTTCAGAGTTTTGGAAGAGTTTGCACAGAGCTATGGGTTCGCGGTTAGCGTTTAGTACAGCTTATCACCCTCAGAGCGACGGTCAATCAGAGAGAGTCATTCAGATTCTTGAGGATATGCTCAGAGCTTGTACTATCGATTATCCAGGTAGCTGGGATTCTAAGTTGCCTTTGGTTGAGTTCACGTATAATAACAGTTACCAGGTGACGATTGGCATGGCACCGTATGAGGCACTTTATGGCAGGAAGTGCAGATCTCCCTTGTATTGGGATGAGGTTGGCGAGAGGAAGATGTTAGGACCAGAGTTGGTCCAGCAGACTGCTGATGTTGTTGTTGTGATCCGAGAGAGGATGAAGACAGCGCAGTCGAGACAGAAGAGCTATACAGATGTTCGTGGTAGGCCATTGCAGTTCGAGGTTGGCGATCATGTGTTTCTGAAGATAGCACCTCTCAAGGGTGTGATGAGGTTTGGCAAGAAGGGTAAGCTGAGTCCGAGGTTTATTGGTCTATTTGAGATTTTGGACAGAGTTGGTGATCGAGCCTACAGGTTAGCCTTACCGCCAGATCTTGACAGAGTTCACAATGTGTTTCATATTTCGATGCTCAGGCAGTATATTGCAAATCCTTCCCATGTTCTTCACCACGAGCCATTGGACTTGACGCCGAATTTGACTTACCAAGAGATTCCGATTCAGATTCTGGATCGCAGAGTTAGAGTTTTGAGGAACAAAGAGATCGGCATTGTTAAAGTCCTTTGGAGGAACCATTTGATCGAAGAGGCTACGTGGGAACCAGAGGATGAGATGAGAGAGAAGTATCCTGAGTTGTTCGTGCAGTGACGTCAATTCCGCGGACGAAATTCCTCTAAGGAGGGGAGATTGTAATAGCCGAGCCTGGTGTACGGTACGGTTTAAGATTTGCTTGTTATTTGGGTTATGTGATTAGATGTTTAGAGTTTTGTTTTGAGCCATAGTATTATTGGTTATTATTGTCTTGAGGTATTAGTTGTTGTTGGTTGTTCGTTTCAGAGTTTCGGATCGATTTTAGTTGGTAGAGTTTTGATCTTGGCCGTGACCAGAGTGCACCCGCGCTCTTAGAGGAGTGCCCCCGCGGTGTACTATTCATGATTTTGGAGTTGGGAGGCCGTGGCAGGACCGCACCTGCGGTAGTGCAATGACCGCACCCGCGGTGTCTGCTGCGCCGCACCCGCGGTCCGAGTGTTCCAGAATTTTGTGTTGTGCCGTGAGCTAGGCGCACCCGCGGTGCTTGTGGCAGCGCACCCGCGGTCTAGGTGTGGGCGAGATTTTTAGTTACTTTTTGGGAGTGGTTGGCCATACTTTCCCTTTTCCTTTCTTCTCATTTCCGATTTTCTCTCTTCTAGCAAGGGTTTTCATCCATTTCTTTCACTTCCTATCTTCGATTCAAGCGTGCATGTATACTTACATGCGTGCATGTATACTTATATATATATATATATATATATATATGTAACTTCGAAAATTGCCTTCAGAATTAGTAAGAAACAGAAACGAGGGTCGAAATTTTGGAAAGAAAATCCTTACGCCTTTTGTGAGAAATCCGTCCGTCCGATTTTGAATCCGACTGCGGTACTGTGTTCCTATCGACGTAGGCTACAACTGGACGTAAGTTTTGCTACGTTTTGATATGCTTTGAAATTATGGTATTGTCAGAATCTGATATGATTCATATATGATGTTCTTGGCATGTTAGACATCGTATAATCGAAACCGGACTGAGGAACATATACCATATGAAATTGTTATGATTTTTAGAGTTGAGTTGATTGAGAATTGATATCAGAATTGAGTTGTTATCGAGTATGAGATATTAGAATTAATATCTGATTGATATGGTATTGTTGGGTATATTGATATTATACCGTTATGCCATCGATATTGAATTAGGTTAAGTATTGAGCAGAACAGATTTGATTGGAGTAATGTATTGATATTATACTCCTCGATATTGTCATGTCAGATTGAGTATTGACAGGATTTGAGTTCGAGACTTCGACAGAGCCAGAGTAACAGAATAAAAGGTATAAATTAATGTTGAGTTGGGATTGAACAACTCGAGGAAGGTTTGACTCGAGTTTCCCTAAATCACATACTTAGTTTATTACATAGATTCTTGTAATTGATGAGATTGATGATTGTAGTCTATTGATTTATAGCCACTGCATGTAATGACTGCTGATTCGCTAGTCATCGATTGATTTGCTTAGATACTGACTGCATGTATTGATTACTAAGTCGTTGAGTCACCGGCTGATTCGTCTGGTGATTGACTGATTCGTCCTATTATAGGCTGATTCGCCTAGTCACCGGCTGATTCGTCTGGTGATTGACTGATTCGTCTAAACTTAAGCTGATTCGCTTAATTACAGGCTGAGTTGTCTGGTTGTTGGCTGATTCGCCTAATTACCGGCTGATTCGTCGGGTTATTGACTGAGTCGTCAATTCTGCGGCTGATTCGCCCAGACACTGATATATGAATTATATCGATGCCGTTTAGGGATTGATTCATTCCTATCGACTGAGATTCGATATAATTACCTATATCCAGACATCGGGATCCCTAGGATAGAGTCGAGTCGAGTCTGAGACGACGCGTCGGTTGAGTTGAGTCTGATATGACATGTTGATTTACATTGTTTATGCCATTCATGATTATTGAATGTTTGATATGAATTTATGTTTCTGATTTGAGACATGTTATGAATACTTCTTATATGCTTTCGTATATGCTTTTATATGACTGCATGTTTACATTGTTTATACTGGGATATTTATATCTCACCGGAGTTATCCGGCTGTTGTCTTGTTTTGTATGTGTGCATGACAACAGGTGGGGCTGGATCAGGGTCAAGAAGAGGATGAGAGAAGATTAGATAGCGTGGAGATCCGGGCTTCGGAGCAACATAGGATTCAGCACTGATATGTAGTTGAACCTAGTTGGATTCTTGTAGATAACGCAAGATTTGTATGTTCATGTTTAATATGTAATTTGAGTAAATTACATTATGTTTCCGCTTTGTATTTTAAAAAAAATCTAGACCCTGTTCTATAATTGATTAATTAGTCCCAAACATGATTAAGAACTTGATTAGCGTCCGGGTCCCCACAGTTTGACCAATTGCATGGTGCTACTGTCTTTTCGAAGATTGATCTTCGGTCTGGCTACTATCAGTTGAAGGTTAGGGAGTCCGATATCTCTAAGACGGCATTCAGGACCAGGTATGGTCACTATGAGTTTCTTGTGATGTCTTTTGGTCTGACCAATGCCCCTTCAGTTTTCATGGACCTGATGAACCGTGTGTTCAAGCCGTTCTTGGATAGCTTCGTCATTGTTTTCATCGACCACATCTTGATCTATTCTAAGACCAGAGAGCTTCATTCAGAGCATCTCAGAGTTGTTCTTCAGTTGTTGAGAGAGAGGAGGCTGTTTTCCAAATTTAAGAAGTGTGAGTTTTGGCTGGATCAGATTTCTTTCTTAGGCCATGTTGTTTCGAAAGATGGCATTGCCGTTGATCCAGTGAAGATTGATGCAATTCAGAAGTGGCCTATTCCTACCACTGTCTCAGAGGTACGCAGTTTCCTTGGTTTGGCGGGTTATTATCGTCGTTTCATTTCAGATTTTTCCAAGATTGCCTTGCCATTGTCCAAATTGACGAGGAAGACTGTGAAGTTCGAGTGGTCCATTGATTGCCAGAGTGCATTTCAGGAGTTGAAGGATAGATTGACGACAGCTCCTGTTCTTTCATTGCCCAGTGGTTCTGAGGATTTTGTTGTCTATACCGATGCGTCGAAGAAAGGCCTTGGTGCAGTGCTGATGCAGCGAGGTAAGGTCATTGCTTATGCTTCTCGCCAGTTGAAGGATTACGAGAGGAATTATCCGACGCATGATTTAGAGCTGGCAGCTGTGGTTTTCGCCCTGAAAATCTGGAGACATTATTTGTATGGCTAAAAGTGTGAGATCTTCACAGACCACAAGAGTTTGAAGTATCTGTTTTCTCAGAGAGAGCTCAACATGCGGCAGAGGAGGTGGTTAGAACTTGTCAAAGATTATGATGTGGCTATCAGTTACCACCCAGGGAAGGCGAACGTTGTGGCTGATGCGTTGAGTCGTAAGTCGAGTTCTTCCTTGAATTCTTTGATTCAGAGGCCATTGTTGATGGATTTGCAGAGAGAGGAGATTGCTTTGGTAGTTCCGGGGACCATTGCTCGCCTTTCAGCGTTGGTTATTCGGGCTACATTTACGGACAAGATCCGTAGAGAGCAGACTGTTGATGTTCAGTTGATAGAGATGAGAGCTAGAGCAGAGGAGAGAGGTAACTCAGAGTTTGGGCTGAATGGAGAGGGTTTGGTGACTTTCAGAGGCCGTATCTGTGTTCCTATTGGCGATGATATTCGACGAGACATTCTGACAGAGGCTCATACTGCGCCATATTCGATACATCCAGGCAGTACGAAGATGTATCAGGATCTTCGTAGACTCTACTGGTGGCCAGGTATGAAGAAAGATATTGCCATGTTCATTTCTCAGTGCCTTACTTGTCAGCAGGTGAAGATCGAGCATCAGAGACCTGCTGGGACATTGCTATCATTGCCGATTCCTCAGTGGAAGTGGGAGCATATTACTATGGATTTTGTGACTGGTCTTCCCAGAGTGCAGAGAGGTTTCAATTCCATTTGGGTTATCGTTGATCGATTGACCAAGTCAGCGCACTTTCTTCCAGTCAAGACGACGTATTCCATGAACCAGTATGCTGTGGACTATATTGCAGAGATTGTTAGACTTCATGGTGTTCCTGTGTCGATCGTGTCTGATCGTGACCCCAGGTTTACTTCAGAGTTTTGGAAGAGTTTGCACAGAGCTATGGGTTCGCGGTTAGCGTTTAGTACAGCTTATCACCCTCAGAGCGACGGTCAATCAGAGAGAGTCATTCAGATTCTTGAGGATATGCTCAGAGCTTGTACTATCGATTATCCAGGTAGCTGGGATTCTAAGTTGCCTTTGGCTGAGTTCACGTATAATAACAGTTACCAGGTGACGATTGGCATGGCACCGTATGAGGCACTTTATGGCAGGAAGTGCAGATCTCCCTTGTATTGGGATGAGGTTGGCGAGAGGAAGATGTTAGGACCAGAGTTGGTCCAGCAGACTGCTGATGTTGTTGTTGTGATCCGAGAGAGGATGAAGACAGCGCAGTCGAGACAGAAGAGCTATACAGATGTTCGTGGTAGGCCATTGCAGTTCGAGGTTGGCGATCATGTGTTTCTGAAGATAGCACCTCTCAAGGGTGTGATGAGGTTTGGCAAGAAGGGTAAGCTGAGTCCGAGGTTTATTGGTCTATTTGAGATTTTGGACAGAGTTGGTGATCGAGCCTACAGGTTAGCCTTACCGCCAGATCTTGACAGAGTTCACAATGTGTTTCATATTTCGATGCTCAGGAAGTATATTGCAAATCCTTCCCATGTTCTTCACCACGAGCCATTGGACTTGACGCCGAATTTGACTTACCAAGAGATTCCGATTCAGATTCTGGATTGCAGAGTTAGAGTTTTGAGGAACAAAGAGATCGGCATTGTTAAAGTCCTTTGGAGGAACCATTTGATCGAAGAGGCTACGTGGGAACCAGAGGATGAGATGAGAGAGAAGTATCCTGAGTTGTTCGTGCAGTGACGTCAATTCCGCGGACGAAATTCCTCTAAGGAGGGGAGATTGTAATAGCCGAGCCCGGTGTACGGTACGGTTTAAGATTTGCTTGTTATTTGGGTTATGTGATTAGATGTTTAGAGTTTTGTTTTGAGCCATAGTATTATTGGTTATTATTGTCTTGAGGTATTAGTTGTTGTTGGTTGTTCGTTTCAGAGTTTCAGATCGATTTTAGTTGGTTGAGTTTTGATCTTGGCCGTGACCAGAGTGCACCCGCGCTCTTAGAGGAGTGCCCCCGCAGTGTACTATTCATGATTTTGGAGTTGGGAGGCCGTGGCAGGACCGCACCTGCGGTAGTGCAATGACCGCACCCGCGGTGTCTGCAGCGCCGCACCCGCGGTCTGAGTGTTCCAGAATTTTGTGTTGTGCCGTGAGCTAGGCGCACCCGCGGTGCTTGTGGCAGCGCACCCGCGGTCTAGGTATGGGCGAGATATTTAGTTACTTTTTGGGAGTGGTTGGCCAATATTTCCCTTTTCCTTTCTTCTCATTTCCGATTTTCTCTCTTCTAGCAAGGGTTTTCATCCATTTCTTTCACTTCCTATCTTCGATTCAAGCGTTTAGATTGCGTTTCGACTTGAGATCGTGGTTCTCCTTGGTGCTAGGAAGCTAAGGTAAGCTTTTGGTGCGATTCTTTTTAGGTTTTGAGTTAAGAGTTGACTTGGGTTTGTTGTTCTTGTGGATTTATGGATTATTTAGCTTGGATTCTTGGATATAGAGTTGATGTTGGTGTTATTTATGGATTATTGTTGTAGGTGGTGTTCAAGAGCTTTGATTGAGGTGTTCTATTGGTGTGTAAGTAGAATTTCATCCCTTGTGCTCACATGTATATATATGTATTGTGTTTCAAAGGTTTTATTGTGATATTCCCTTCCATTTGATCCATAGTATGTATTGATTCAATTGTTATATATATTGGAGGCATTTGATGTCTCAATTGTTCAAAGGGAATACAAAGAGTATAGTTTCTAAAGTGTTGTTTAAATGCCAAAGAGAAAGAGTTTAAATGTTTTATTGGATTGATAGATACATAGTCAGAGATTGCATGCAATTAGTTGATCAACGACCATAGGCTTATATCCCTCAGAGTTATCGGTTTATATCGATTTGGGATACGAGCACCCCAGAGCAGAGATACTATTGATATCAATCCAACCAGAGTAAAGAGAAATACCATCTCATTTCATGCTATTGTTATGATATTCATGTTAAGAGTTTATGATTCAGAGTTGATGGTATTTATGATTTCAAAGCTATGTTTTACAGAGTATGATATGTTCATTGTTATGTAAGAGTTCCACTTGCTGAGATTTATTCTCATTTCAGTTATTTCATGTGATGCAGATCAGAGTGGCGGCCCGGGACATTGACTATGGGCAGGGGGTCATATGCATACACCGTTGGAAGGAAGATTTTGGCATGATCATAGGAATGATGTTTTGTATTTTGTTATGTCATTCAAATGATCATGTATTGTTATTTTCTAAAGATGTTTAAAGAAATGTATTTTGAAACTCCTTCCGTATTTTAAAGAAAATTTTAATTTCCGCTGTGTATTTTATTTAAAGAGGTCAGAGGTGTCACATTTAGTGGTATCAGAGCGGTGTTCTTCGGACCAATGCATATGACTTCGTCTACTTTCAACTGTCCGGTATGTTTTCTTGCATCTATCCATTGTTATATATTGATATGTCTTTTGTGAGCCCATTGTAGAGTAGAGGATGCCACCTAAGAGGAAAGCAGTAGAGGGTGAGGATAGTTCTTCCTCGAGAGTTGTCGATGAGTTCGGCAAGTTATTGAAAGAGCAGGGCAAAATCCATAGTGAGCAGATCCAGCAGTTGCTCCGATTGCAAGGAGTAGGTCAGGGCAGAGGTCAAGCAAGAGGGCAAGTTGCTCAGGCTGTTGGCACTGATGCCATATTTTCTGCTTTTAAGAGGATGGATCCGCCGGAATTTTCAGGGAGCACCGATCCTTTAGTTGCAGTCGAGTGGGTCAAGGCTTTAGAGGCGATCTTCGATCATCTCCACTACGAGGACAGAGACCGTATCAGCTGTGCTGTATTCATGTTGGTTAAAGCTGCTCGCATATGGTGGAATGCGACCAAGGTTGGAGTTGATGTCTCGACATTGAAGTGGTCAGAGTTTACAGAGTTGTTCTATGACAAGTATTTCCCCGACGCACTTCGAGAGAGGAAGGTTTCGGAGTTCTTGGAGCTTCGACAGGGGAGCTTGAATGTGGATGAGTATATTCTGAAGTTTGAAGATGGTTGCTTGTTTGCTCCGTACATTGCTTCCAACGACAAAGACAAAGGTGCTCATTTCATTCGAGGCCTTAGAGCTGAGATTCGTCGAGATATCAATATGTCCAAGGCTGTGACTTTCAAGGAGATCGTGTCCAAGGCTTTGTTGGCCGAGCAGGACGAGAAGGACATTGCTAGGGAGAGGCAGGCGAGGCATCAGGCCATTGCTCAGAGTGGACAGAGTTCGAGTCAGCGTGGTAGAGATCGATTCAAGGGGAAAGGTAAGATGGACTCGAATCCTAGACCACCGACAGTTCCAGTTGCTCCATCTGATCCCGAGAAGCCTTTATGTCCCAAGTTTGGGAGACATCATAGGCGAGAGTGCAGATTTGGCACTCATTCTTGTTATCGTTGTGGCACGGCAGGCCACATTGCCCGAGATTGTCCAAGAGGAGCTAGCCAAGAGAAGGTTCAGGGTCGCATCTTTGCGATGACCAAGGAAGGTATTAATCATGATTCTTCTGTGATCTCTAGCACTATTTTAATTTCAGGCAGAGTAGCTACGACTTTGATTGATACTGGTGCTACTCATTCTTTTATGTCTGAATTGTTTTTGAGATCTTTGGGTATAGTTCCTTCTATTCTTTCCCTCCAGTTGAATGTCTTATTGCCTTCGGGAGACGTGTTGTGCCCAACGTTAATTGTGTATGCATGCCCTGTTTGTATTGATGATAGAGAGGTCTTTGCTGATTTGATTGTGATCCCGATGGTTGCTTTTGATGTTATTCTTGGCATGGATTGGCTATCGACTTATCGTGCAGTGATCGATTGCGTTGCTAAGACGGTGACTTTTGCAGATGATAGCAATAAGGGAGGTGCGCTCGCCAGTGTAGGTACTTCGCTGGTCCTTCCTTTTATTTCATGTCTTGAGGCTGAGAGATTGCTGTGTAGAGGTTGCGATGGGTTTCTTGCTTCTATTGTGGATGTGGATGGTGTGGTTAAGTTGAATATTGATGATATTGATGTTGTGAGGGAGTTTGCCGATGTGTTTGAGGATGATGTTCCGGGTTTGCCGCCGGACAGAGATGTTGAGTTCGTTATTGATTTAGCTACTTGTACGGTTCCTATTTCTAAGGCTCCGTACCAAATGGCCCCTACCGAGATGAAGGAGTTGAAGACGCAGTTGCAGGATCTTTTGGATAAATGTTTTATTCGTCCGAGTTCTTTGCCTTGGGGAGCTCCGGTTCTATTTGTCAAGAAGAAAGATGGGTCTTTGCGGCTGTGTATTGACTATAGGGAGCTCAACAAAGTGAATCTCAAGAACAAGTATCCGTTGCCACGGATTGATGATTTGTTTGAACAATTGCATGGTGCTAATGTCTTTTCAAAGATTGATCTTCGGTCTGGCTACTATCAGTTGAAGGTTATGGAGTCCGATATCCCTAAGACGACATTCAGGACCAGGTATGGTCACTATGAGTTTCTTGTGATGTCTTTTGGTCTGACCAATGCCCCTTCAGTTTTCATGGACCTGATGAACCGTGTGTTCAAGCCGATCTTGGATAGCTTCGTCATTGTTTTCATCGACGACATCTTGATCTATTCTAAGACCAGAGAGCTTCATTCAGAGCATCTCAGAGTTGTTCTTCAGTTGTTGAGAGAGAGGAGGCTGTTTTCCAAGTTGAAGAAGTGTGAGTTTTGGCTGGATCAGATTTCTTTCTTTGGCCATGTTGTTTCGAAAGATAACATTGCCGTTGATCCAGTGAACATTGAGGCAATTCAGAAGTGGCCTATTCCTACCACTGTCTCAGAGGTACGCAGGTTCCTTGGTTTGGCGGGTTATTATCGTCGTTTCATTTCAGATTTTTCCAAGATTGCCCTGCCATTGTCCAAATTGACGAGGAAGACTGTGAAGTTCGAGTGGTCCATTGATGTGGGGACCCGGCTCTAACTCTTTTCTTTGGGATTAAATGGATCCTTACTATAAAAAGTGGGTCAATTTTTCGCTTTCTACATTTAGTCAAATGTAAACAACCAAAATAGAAGTTCTTTATTTAATTTACAACATACAACATAAAATACATGTCTTGTTCTGTATGTCCTCAACTAACCAGTATTAAAATACAGTACATAATAAAAGACAACTACTGGTTCATCTGCTACGCCCGTGATCTCCACGCTAACACGATCATCTCTGTCTCGACCCAGATCCTGCCCCACCTGTTGTTATGCACACATACAGACATAACAACAGCCGGAAAACCGGTGAGAACACAACCCAGTCTAAACATGTATACATGCATTAAAACAATTTAAAACATGAAACATGCTGATATGAATGTCATTCATATATAATCATGCAATGCGAATCTAATCATGTCTAGACTCGACTCGACTAGAACTCTAGGGATCCCGGTGTGAATAATACGTCAATGGCTGTCACCTACCCTCCCACTCGGGGTGACTGTACGTCTTATTCCTAGACTTCGGTCTGAGCTGTATCAACAACTACAATAGGAGTCAAGGCTGCTCCTAAGCTGAGATACACCGAACATCTAGTTAGTTGACAATGGCTGTCAACGACTCTCCTATCTTAAATGCAATGAATATCAATCTATAAACAAATCATACTCATATTCATATCTGAATATCATAATAATCTTACATGCTTGAATACAATTCTGTAAACAAAGCATAATCATGTAACAAGATTTGAATATAACTCTATAATCAATTCATAAACATGTTACCATATATACAATAATTCTAGTATGTGATTTTGGTTGGGAACTCAAATAATATCTTATTTGAGTTGTGACTTCCCAAACAAACATAGCTTATACCTTTCTTGTCGTAAACTAAATCGAAGTCTCGAAGTCGGGATACAAACTGTCACTCCAAATCTGAAATGGCAATGTAGAAACATACAATATCAATTCCCAACTCAATTCAATACATATACTATCAATGATCAATCTCGGTATGAACTTTAACGGCATAACGACGTAATTCTGAATATCGATAACTCAACCAATAATCAGTATATTCTCTACAAGCCATTACATCAATAACAACACTCTTAATCTCCCCAAAATCTGCATCTTTTCAGCACATATATGCTAGAATTCATAGCAAACGCATACATTATCATTTCTTCGTTCCGGTTTCGATTATAAACTCATAATCATCACAAGAACATTTATCTATAAGCAAAATACAGTTTCTCCAACCTCAATATCTTAAATCATGTAGGAAATGAATGAAAGTTACATCTCCTTAAAGCCCTCGATGAGAGACACAAGAATCTCAACTCGGAATGAAATTCGGATGGTTAAATCATGAATTACCTTACTCCAAAGCCTTGAAGAAATTGAAGAGTTCTTAGAGTGCTCTCGGTTCAGCTGCTGGAAGTGAGAAAGAAATGAATCAGCACTAATTCATATATATACCTCTGCCATGTGTCAACATAAGAATCAAGGTGGATTTCCCGCATGCAGCACCGCGGGTGCTGTCA
Source organism: Primulina eburnea (assembly GCF_022965805.1). Classification (NCBI taxonomy): domain Eukaryota; kingdom Viridiplantae; phylum Streptophyta; class Magnoliopsida; order Lamiales; family Gesneriaceae; genus Primulina; species Primulina eburnea. Next base: position 12,901,131 of record NC_133108.1, read on the forward strand.
CTCCAGCACCACGGGTGCGCTCCAGCTTCGGCCCTATTTTCATTTTCCAAAAGTAGAGACCGCGGGTGCGGTCCCTGCAAGACCGCGGGTGCGGTCTTGCCACCACGGGTGCGGTCTTTCTGCACCGCGGGTGCGGTGATGATACGAATAAAATGGCCAACTTTCTGTCCATACACCGCGGGTGCGGTCTTAATAGCACCGCGGGTGCGGTATGGCTTCGACTTTTCTTGCTAAATTTCATAATTGCATGACCGCGGGTGCACTCCTGTTTTGAGCGCGGGTGCGGTCTCTCACACATGAAATATTTTGTACTTTCATCTTATGACATGCATTCTCATATCCTACGAGTCGTACGACAATGAAACTAATAATCTCGAGCCTTACATTTCTCCCTCTCTAAGAAATGATTTCGCCCTCGAAATCGCACATCATTCTATCAATGCAAGCATCAAAATAATAACATCAAAGTTAGATCAATACTTACATCATTGAAATAACTCGGGGTGTTTTTGTCGCATGTCGGCTTCTGTTTCCCATGTCGCTTCTTCAGCGCCGTGACGACTCCATTGGACTTTCACTAGAGGAATAGTCTTCGTTCTGAGCTTCTTTTCTTCCGATCAAGAATCTGTATCGGTTGCTCCACATAGCTCAACGTCTGATCAAGTTCGTCTTCGTCAGGCTGAATGACATGAGAAATATCTGGCATGTATCTACGCAACATCGATACATGAAAAACGTCATGTATTCCCGATAGAGAAGGAGGAAGAGCAAGTCGATAAGCTCGGTCGCCAATCTTTTCAAGAATCTCGTACGGACCGATGTATCTAGGAGACAATTTCCCACGTTTGCGAAATCTGACAACGCCTCTAAAAGGATAAATTTTTAAGAATACTCTGTCTCCCTGTTCAAATACCAACGGTCTGCGTTTGATATTGGCGTACTTGGCTTGCCTATCCTGTGCTGTCTTCATTCTTTTCTGAATGATTTTCACCTTCTCCGTCATGTCACGAATCATATTTGTCCAAGTTCTGGTACCTCGGAGATGTCATCCCAGTATATCGGAGATCTGCACTTCTTACCATATAAAGCTTCGAACGGTGCCATCTCAATGCTCGTCTGATAGCTATTATTGTAAGAAAATTCACAAAGAGGTAAGGAATCTTGCCAACTAGTGCCAAAATCTAGCACTACGGCTCTCAACATATCCTCTAGTGTCTGGATAGTCCGCTCTGACTGTCCGTCTGTCTGAGGATGATAAGCAGTACTCAGGTGTAATGTCGTACCCAAAGCCTGCTGTAAATTGTGCCAAAAGTGTGAAGTGAATCGTGAATCACGATCGGATACGATAGACTTCGGCACACCATGTAATCTGACTACCTCTCGAACATATATCTCCGCCATTTGATCGTGTCTGTAAGTCATTCTGTACGGGATGAAACAAGCTGATTTGGTCAATCTGTCGATAACGACCCAAATCGCATCACAGCCTCGGGAAGATCGGGGTAACTTCGTCACAAAATCCATGGAAATGTGGTCCCATTTCCACTCAGTAATAGACAAACTCTGAAGTAACCCTCCGGGCTTCTTCCTCTCGGCCTTCACCTGTTGGCAGTTCAAGCATTTAGACACATACTCTGCGATGTCTGACTTCATCTGCTTCCACCAGAACTGTGTCTTCAAATCATTGTACATCTTCCTGCCACCAGGATGAATGCTGAACCGACTGCAGTGTGCTTCGGACATAATCTGATGTCTCAAGTCTGAAACATCTGGCACTACAAGGCGGTTATTCACATACAGCACATGATCACGTACCTGATATTCTGATAAATGTCCTGCTTTGACCATCTGAATCGATCTTTGCACATTCTGATCAGCTCGTTGAGCTTCTTTGATCCTCATGATCAAGTTCGGCTCAACTTGAATAGCAGCAAGTCGTAGTGGCCTCCTATCTGTATCAAATTCTAGTCTAGAGAAACAGCAATTTTCAACTAGCTTTGTAACACCTATCGTTGATAAGGATAAGGAGCAAACCTTTCGACTTAAGGCGTCTGCTGCTGCATTTGACTTTCCTGGATAATATTTGATCTCGCAATCAAAGTCTTTTAACAGATCAAGCCATCTACGCTGCCTCATGTTCAACTCCGACTGAGAAAACAAGTATTTTAGACTTTTATGGTCTGAATAGATCTCAAATTTCTCGCCATAAAGATAATGACGCCAGATCTTTAGTGCAAATACGATAGCCGCCAATTCAAGATCATGAATGGGGTATCGAGTCTCGTGAGTCTTCAACTGTCTTGAGGCATATGCGACCACATGACCTCGCTGCATAAGCACACATCCCAAACCTCTGTGAGAGGCATCACAATATAAAACGAAATCACCCGTACCTGAAGGAATCATCAAGACAGGTGCACTGGTCAGTCTTTTCTTCAATTCTAGAAAGCTAGACTCACACTCCTCAGACCATAGGAATGGCGCATTCTTCTGCGTCAATTGTGTAATTGGCTTCGCAATACGGGAGAAATCTTGGATAAATCGTCTATAGTATCCTGCTAGACCCATGAAACTGCGTATCTCTGGCACAGAAGTCGGTCTCGACCAATTGATCACAGCTTCCACTTTACTCGGATCTACAGAAATACCATCTCCAGATATGATATGTCCCAAAAAGACAACTCGATTCAACCAAAACTCACACTTTGACAATTTGGCATACAATCTCTCATTTCTCAGTGTCTGCAACACAATTCTGAGATGCTCTGCATGCTCATTCCTGTTCTTAGAATACACCAGAATATCATCGATGAAGACAATCACAAAATCATCCAAATACCTCTGAAAGATTTGATTCATCAAGCCCATAAATACCGCCGGAGCATTTGTTAAACCAAAAGGCATAACAATAAATTCGTAATGCCCATACCTGGTTCGAAATGCTGTCTTCGGTATGTCCACATCTCTAACTCGGAGCTGATGATATCCGAATCGCAAATCAATCTTAGAATAAACAGAGGATCCCTGTAACTGATCAAATAAATCATCAATTCTAGGCAAAGGATACTTATTCTTTATCGTTGCCTTATTCAGTTGCCATGTAATCGATACACAACCGCATCGATCCATCTTTCTTTCGCACAAATAGTACCGGAGCGCCCCAAGGAGATACACTAGGTCTGATATATCCCTTGGCTAGCAAATCTTCCAACTGTGCCTTCAATTCTTTCAACTCTATCGGTGCCATCCTATACGGAGCTCTCGAAATAGGAGTGGTACCTGGAATCAAATCGATACTAAAATCTACCTCTCGCACTGGAGGTAACCCTGGAATCTCCTTTGGAAACACATCTGCAAATTCTCGTACTATTGGAAAATCTGCCAATGTCGGGCTAGATTTCTGTACATCTACAGCATAAACAAGGAACCCATCTGCTCCTTTCTGCAACAACTTATTCATAGACAAAGCCGAAATCAAGGGAATCCGAGATCTGGAACCCTTTCCGTAGAATTTCCACTCTTCTGCCATTTCTGGTCTGAATCTGACAATCTTGTGGAAACAATCCACGGTGGCTCTGTACTTTGTTAACATGTCAATTCCAACAATGCAATCAAAATCGTCTAACCCAAGTACTATGCAATCTAGATCAATTTCATGACCCTCAAACCGTAAGATACAATGTCTAACCGTGGTCACAGCTATCAAACCACTTCCCAACGGAGAAGTAATAGACATAACATCTAACAAGTACTCAACAGGCAAAGAATGCAATAATGCAAATCGTTCCGATATGAATGTATGCGATGCACCCGTATCTATCAATATATAAGCAGGATAACCGCAAAGAGAACAGTTACCTGCTATGACATCATCTGGGGCATCTTGTGCTTGCTCCTCTGTCAATGCAAACACTTGAGCCTGTTGTCGAGGGGGTTGGCTCACGGTCTGGCTACCTCTGGCTCTAGGCTGTGTCTGTGGTGGCTGAAATGAGTGAACAGATGAAGCTTGCCTCTCAGGCTGAGTCACTGAGGCAGACGACCCTGCAGCCTGAAATCTCGATGCACCACTTCTCTGAGGACAAACCTTGGCATAATGCCCCGGTTGTTTGCATATGTTACATCTGCCCAATACACCCTGACATTGTTCTGTGGCATGCTTACCTCCACACGTACTGCAATATCCACTCATAGCCTCTAAAATATGGCCAGGACCTCTCTGTCTTGACCCGCTGGAGCTCGACGAACTGCTCCCTGCCCTCTTAAACTGTTTGCCCTTCGCTTTCAACGGATCCTTCCGTCCGCTGCTACTTCCGCCGCTATCAAATCTAGGAGGATGTTGTGCCGGAGGTAGTGGCGGTCTCGGACTCGGAGCAACATACGGAACACTCCGTTGCCTAAGCAATCCTGCTTCAGCTCCTTTGGCACGATTCAGTGCATCAGCGAAGTTGTTGGGTCTCCCAGTATTCACCAACGTAAAGATATCTGGATTCAGGCCATTTATAAACTGATCTGCTACGGCCTCAACATTACCTGAAACGTGAGGTGCAAAGCGAAGCAAAGAAGAAAATTTAGCAACGTACTCTTCAATGTTCAATTGCCCTTGCCTCAGGTTTGCAAATTCAGCGCCTTTTAAGGTAGGATACAGGAAGAATTGCTGATAAAACTCTGTCTTGAATGCTTTCCATGTAATCTCGGTGCCACGCTGTTCGAGTGCTCTCCTTATATTCAACCACCAATACTTAGCCACGTCTTGCAGTTGATGGCCAATGAGTTTCACTCGCTTCTCGTCACTATATTCCAGAGACTCGAATAACATCTCGATATCCTCCAACCAGCTTTCACATTCAATTGCATTTTCTGTACCCTTTAAGGTCGGTGGTCGGAAAGACTGGAATCGCTTTAACAGAGTCTCCATAGGTGTAGCCGTAACGTCCATTGGATCCCCGGATGTGCTACCCTGCTCCGGTGCGGTGGGTTGCAATGGCACTGCTGCTCTTCGAGGAGGCATGTATCTGATAGTCAACAAGTTAGTGTACAAGCTATACAAACTGTCTCAGTCCTCCTCTGATCATTTACCTCTGATCCAGAATCGGCTCTGATTCAGTCTTTACTAATACATGTTGTATTACAAGTCAGATAACCATACAACATGTAATAATGAAAGTAATACATCATGCTAGCACATCATAAAGCAAGGAAGAAGACTCGATCTACCCCGCTCATTCTATCTTATCTCAATCTACAGAACCTATGGCTTTGATACCACCTGTTGTGGGGACCCGGGCTCTAACTCTTTTCTTTGGGATTAAATGGATCCTTACTATAAAAAGTGGGTCAATTTTTTGCTTTCTACATTTAGTCAAATGTAAACAACCAAAATAGAAGTTCTTTATTTAATTTACAACATACAACATAAAATACATGTCTTGTTCTGTATGTCCTCAACTAACTAGTATTAAAATACAGTACATAATAAAAGACAACTACTGGTTCATCTGCTACGCCCGTGATCTCCACGCTAACACGATCATCTCTGTCTCGACCGAGATCCTGCCCCACCTGTTGTTATGCACACATACAGACATAACAACAGCCGGAAAACCGGTGAGAACACAACCCAGTATAAACATGTATACATGCATTAAAACAATTTAAAACATGAAACATGTTGATATGAATGTCATTCATATATAATCATGCAATGCGAATCTAATCATGTCTAGACTCGACTCGACTAGAACTCTAGGGATCCCGGTGTGAATAAGACGTCAATGGCTGTCACCTACCCTCCCACTCGGGGTGACTGTACGTCTTATTCCTAGACTTCGGTCTGAGCTGTATCAACGACTACAATAGGAGTCAAGGCTGCTCCTAAGCTGAGATACACCGAACATCTAGATAGTTGACAATGGCTGTCAACGACTCTCCTATATTAAATGCAATGAATATCAATCTATAAACAAAGCATGCTCATATTCATATCTGAATATCATAATAATCTTACATGCTTGAATACAATTCTATAAACAAAGCATAATCATGTAACAAGATTTGAATATAACTCTATAATCAATTCATAAACATGTTACCATATATACAATAATTCTAGTATGTGATTTTGGTTGGGAACTCAAATAATATCTTATTTGAGTTGTGACTTCCCAAACAAACATAGCTTATACCTTTCTTGTCGTAAACTAAATCGAAGTCTCGAAGTCGGGATACAAACTGTCACTCCAAATCTGAAATGGCAATGTTGAAACATACAATATCAATTCCCAACTCAATTCAATACATATACTATCAATGATCAATCTCGGTATGAACTTTAACGGCATAACGACGTAATTCTCAATACCGATAACTCAACCAATAATCAGTATATTCTATACAAGCCATTACATCAATAACAACACTCTTAATCTCCCCAAAATCTGCATCTTTTCAGCACATATATGCTAGAATTCATAGCAAACGCATACGTTATCATTTCTTCGTTCCGGTTTCGATTATAAACTCATAATCATCACAAGAACATTTATCTATAAGCAAAATACAGTTTCTCCAACCTCAATATCTTCAATCATGTAGGAAATGAATGAAAGTTACATCTCCTTAAAGCCCTCGATGAGAGACACGAGAATCTCAACTCGGAATGAAATTCGGATGGTTAAATCATGAATTAACTTACTCCAAAGCCTTGAAGAAATTGAAGAGTTCTTAGAGTGCTCTCGGTTCAGCTGCTGGAAGTGAGAAGAAATGAATGAGCACTAATTCATATATATACCTCTGCCATGTGTCAACATAAGAATCAAGGTGGATTTCCCGCATGCAGCACCGCGGGTGCGGTCACTCCAGCACCGCGGGTGCGCTCAAGCTTTGGCCCTATTTTCATTTTCCAAAAGTAGAGACCGCGGGTGCGGTCCCTGCAAGACCGCGGGTGCGGTCTTGTCACCGCGGGTTCGGTCTTTCTGCACCGCGGGTGCGGTGATGCTACGAATAAAATGGCCAACTTTTTGTCCATACACCGCGGGTGCGGTCTTGGTAGCACCGCGGGTGCGGTATGGAAACGACTTTTCTTGCTAAATTTCATAATTGCATGACCGCGGGTGCACTCCTGTTTTGAGCGCGGGTGCGGTCTCTCACACATGAAATATTTTGTACTTTCATCTTATGACATGCATTCTCATACCCTCCGAGTCGTACGACAATGAAACTAATAATCTCGAGCCTTACAATTGATTGCCAGAGTGCATTTCAGGAGTTGAAGGATAGATTGACGACAGCTCCTGTTCTTTCATTGCCCAGTGGTTCTGAGGATTTTGTTGTCTATACCGATGCGTCGAAGAAAGGCCTCGGTGCAGTGCTGATGCAGCGAGGTAAGGTCATTGCTTATGCTTCTCGCCAGTTGAAGGATTACGAGAGGAATTATCCGACGCATGATTTAGAGCTGGCAGCTGTGGTTTTCGCCCTGAAAATCTGGAACATTATTTGTATGGCGAAAAGTGTGAGATCTTCACAGACCACAAGAGTTTGAAGTATCTGTTTTTTCAGAGAGAGCTCAACATGCTGCAGAGGAGGTGGTTAGAACTTTTCAAAGATTATGATGTGACTATCAGTTACCACCCAGGGAAGGCGAACGTTGTGGCTGATGCGTTGAGTCGTAAGTCGAGTTCTTCCTTGAATTCTATGATTCAGAGGACATTGTTGATGGATTTGCAGAGAGAGGAGATTGCTTTGGTAGTTCCGGGGACCTTTGCTCGCCTTTCACCGTCGGTTATTCGGGCTACATTGACGGACAGGATCCGTAGAGAGCAGACTGTTGATGTTTAGTTGACAGAGATGAGAGCTAGAGCAGAGGAGAGAGGTAACTCAGAGTTTGGGCTGAATGGAGAGGGTTTGGTGACTTTCAGAGGCCGTATCTGTGTTCCTATTGGCGATGATATTCGACGAGACATTCTGACAGAGGCTCATACTGCGCCATATTCGATACATCCAGGCAGTACGAAGATGTATCAGGATCTTCGTAGACTCTACTGGTGGCCAGGTATGAAGAAAGATATTGCCATGTTCATTTCTCAGTGCCTTACTTGTCAGCAGGTGAAGATCGAGCATCAGAGACCTGCTGGGACATTGCTATCATTGCCGATTCCTCAGTGGAAGTGGGAGAATATTACTATGGATTTCGTGACTGATCTTCCCAGAGTGCAGAGAGGTTTCAATTCCATTTGGGTTATCGTTGATCGATTGACCAAGTCAGCGCACTTTCTTCCAGTCAAGACGACGTATTCCATGAACCAGTATGCTGAGGACTATATTGCAGAGATTGTTAGACTTCATGGTGTTCCTGTGTCGATCGTGTCTGATCGTGACCCCAGGTTTACTTCAGAGTTTTGGAAGAGTTTGCACAGAGCTATGGGTTCGTGGTTAGCGTTTAGTACAGCTTATCACCCTCAGAGCGACGGTCAATCAGAGAGAGTCATTCAGATTCTTGAGGATATGCTCAGAGCTTGTACTATCGATTATCCAGGTAGCTGGGATTCTAAGTTGCCTTTGGTTGAGTTCACGTATAATAACAGTTACCAGGTGACGATTGGCATGGCACCGTATGAGGCACTTTATGGCAGGAAGTGCAGATCTCCCTTGTATTGGGATGAGGTTGGCAAGAGGAAGATGTTAGGACCAGAGTTGGTCCAGCAGACTGCTGATGTTGTTGTTGTGATCCGAGAGAGGATGAAGACAGCGCAGTCGAGACAGAAGAGCTATGCAGATGTTCGTCGTAGGCCATTGCAGTTCGAGGTTGGCGATCATGTGTTTCTGAAGATAGCACCTCTCAAGGGTGTGATGAGGTTTGGCAAGAAGGGTAAGCTGAGTCCGAGGTTTATTGGTCCATTTGAGATTTTGGACAGAGTTGGTGATCGAGCCTACAGTTTAGCCTTACCGCCAGATCTTGACAGAGTTCACAATGTGTTTCATGTTTCGATGTTCAGGAAGTATATTGCGAATCCTTCCCATGTTCTTCACCACGAGCCATTGGACTTGACGCCGAATTTGACTTACCAATAGATTCCGATTCAGATTCTGGATCGCAGAGTTAGAGTTTTGAGGAACAAAGAGATCGGCATTGTTAAAGTCCTTTGGAGGAACCATTTGATCGAAGAGGCTACGTGGGAACCAGAGGATGAGATGAGAGAGAAGTATCCTGAGTTGTTCGTGCAGTGACGTCAATTTCGCGGACGAAATTCCTCTAAGGAGGGGAGATTGTAATAGCCGAGCTCGGTGTACGGTACGGTTTAAGATTTGCTTGTTATTTGGGTTATGTGATTAGATGTTTAGAGTTTTGTTTTGAGCCATAGTATTATTGGTTATTATTGTCTTGAGGTATTAGTTGTTGTTGGTTGTTCGTTTCAGAGTTTCGGATCGATTTTAGTTGGTTGAGTTTTGATCTTGGCCGTGACCAGAGTGCACCCGCGCTCTTAGAGGAGTGCCCCCGCGGTGTACTATTCATGATTTTGGAGTTGAGAGGCCGTGGCAGGACCGCACCTGCGGTAGTGCAAGGACCGCACCCACGGTGATGACCGCACCCGCGGTGTCTGCAGCGCCGCACCCGCGGTCCGAGTGTTCCAGAATTTTGTGTTGTGCCGTGAGCTAGGCGCACCGGCGGTGCTTGTGGCAGCGCACCCGCGGTCTAGGTATGGGCGAGATATTTAGTTACTTTTTGGGAGTGATTGGCCATACTTTCCCTTTTCCTTTCTTCTCATTTCCGATTTTCTCTGTTCTAGCAAGGGTTTTCATCTATTTCTTTCACTTCCTATCTTCGATTCAAGCGTTTAGATCGCGTTTCGACTTGAGATCGTGGTTCTCCTTGGTGCTAGGAAGCTAAGCTAAGTTCTTATATTCCCTTCCATTTGATCCAAAGTATGCATTGATTCAATTGTTATATATATTGGAGGCATTTGATGTCTCAATTGTTCAAAGGGAATACAAAGAGTATAGTTTCTAAAGTGTTGTTTAAATGCCAAAGAGAAAGAGTTTAAATGTTTTATTGGATTGATAGATACATAATCAGAGATTGCATGCAATTAGTTGATCAACGACCATAGGCTTATATCCCTCAGAGTTATCGGTTTATATCGATTTGGGATACGAGCACCCCAGAGCAGAGATACTATTGATATCAATCCAACCATAGTAAAGAGAAATACCATCTCATTTCATGCTATTGTTATGATATTCATGTTAAGAGTTTATGATTCAGAGTTGAAGGTATTTATGATTTCAAACTATGTTTTACAGAGTATGATATGTTCATTGTTATGTAAGAGTTCCACTTGCTGAGATTTATTCTCATTTCAGTTATTTCATGTGATGCAGATCAGAGTGGCGGCCCGGGACGTTGACTGTGGACAGGGGGTCATATGCATACACCGTTGGAAGGAAGATTTTGGCATGATCATAGGAATGATGTTTTGTATTTTGTTATGTCATTCAAATGATCATGTATTGTTATTTTTTAAAGATGTTTAAAGAAATGTATTTTGAAACTCCTTCCGTATTTTAAGGAAAATTTTAATTTCCGCTGTGTATTTTATTTAAAGAGGTCAGAGGTGTCACAACTTATCCAAAAACTACTTAAAATCTCGACCATACCTCTACTGTTCATCACCGCGGGTGCGCTGCCAACAAGCACCGCGGGTACGCTAAGCTCTCGGCACAACAAACAGTTCCCTGAAAAATACGACCGCGGGTGCGGTCCTGCAAATACCGCGGGTGCGGTGCTCACCGCGGGTGCGGTACTAACATCACCGCGGGTGCGGTGAACTCACGGCCAAACCACCAAAATCCAACAATAAAGACCGCGGGTGCAGTCCTGTCCATGAGCGCGGGTGCGGTATGGTCACGGCCAAGAACAATACTAATGCAACTAAAATTGATCCGAAACACTGAAACAACGCAACCAACAACAACAACACCTCAAGACAATAATAACCAACAATACTATGGCCCATAAACACAACTCTAAACATCTAATCAAATAACCCAAATAAACATACAAAACTTAAACCGTACCGTACACCGAGCTCGGCTATTACATAGAATCCCGCCCCTTCTTAGTCCTAGGCAACCCCAAAATAAAGTCCATAGAAATGTCAATCCAAGTTCTTTTTAAGAATAGCACGCGAAAGTGTTCCCAAAGTTCTATTAACAACTTCAGTTTGTCTATCCGTTTGAGGATGACAAATAGTAGAAAACAGCAATTTTGTGCCAAGTTTAGCCCATAAAGTCTTCCAAAAGTAACTCAAGAATTTAACATCGCGACCAGAAATAATAGTCCTAGGCATGCCATGCAACCTAGCGATTTCTCTAAAGAACAAATCCGCAATGTTTGAAGCATCATCGGTTTTATGACAAGCTATAAAATGTGCCATCTTAGAGAATCTATCCACAAAAACAAAAATAGAATCCCTCCCCTTCTTAGTCCTAGGCAATCTCAAAATAAAGTCCATAGAAATGTCAATCCAAGTTCTTTTAAAGAATAGCACGCAAAAGTGCTCCCAAAGTTCTATTGACAACTTCAGTTTGTGCATCCGTTTGAGGATGACAAGTAGTAGAAAACAAAAATTTCGTGTCAAGTTCAGCCCATAAAGTCTTCCAAAAGTAATTCAAGAATTTAACATCGCGACTAGAAACAATAGTCCTAGGCATGCCATGCAACCTCACGACTTCTCTAAAGAACAAATCCGCAATGTTTGAAGCATCATCGGTTTTATGACAAGCTATAAAATGTGCCATCTTAGAGAATCTATCCACAACAACAAAAATAGAATCCCGCCCCTTCTTAGTCCTAGGCAAACCAAAAATAAAGTCAATAGAAATGTCAATCCAAGTTCTTTTTAAGAATAGCACGCAAAAGTGTTCTCAAAGTTCTATTGACAACTTCAGTTTTTTCATCCGTTTGAGGATGACAAATAGTAGAAAACAACAATTTTGTGCCAAGTTTAGCCCATAAAGTCTTCCAAAAGTAACTCAAGAATTTAACATCGCGACCAGAAACAATAGTCCTAGGCATGCCATGCAACCTAACGACTTCTCTAAAGAACAAATCCGTAATGTTTGAAGCATCATCGGTTTTATGACAAGCTATAAAATGTGTCATCTTAGAGAATCTTTCAACAACAACAAAAATAGAATCCCTCCCCTTCTTAATCCTAGGCAACCTCAAAATAAAGTCCATAGAAATGTCAATACAAGTTCTTTTTAAGAATAGCACGCAAAAGTGCTCCCAAAGTTCTATTGACAACTTCAGTTTGTGCATCCGTTTGAGGATGACAAGTAGTAGAAACCAACAATTTTGTGTCAAGTTTAGCCCATTAAGTCTTCCAAAAGTAACTCAAGAATTTAACATCGCGACCAGAAACAATAGTCCTAGGCATCCCATGCAACCTAACGACTTCTCTAAAGAACAAATCCGCAATGTTTGAAGCATCATTGGTTTTATGACAAGCTATAAAATGTGTCATCTTAGAGAATCTATCCACAACAACAAAAATAGAATCCCTCCCCTTCTTAGTCCTAGGCAACCCCAAAATAAAGTCCATAGAAATGTCAATCCAAGTTCTTTTTAAGAATAGCACGCAAAAGTGCTCCCAAAGTTCTATTGACAACTTCAGTTTGTGCATCCGTTTGAGGATGACAAGTAGTAGAAACCAACAATTTTGGGTCAAGTTTAGCCCATAATGTCTTCCAAAAGTAACTAAAGAATTTTACATCGCGACCAGAAACAATAGTCCTAGGCATGCCATGCAACCTAACGATTTCTCTAAAGAACAAATCCGCAATGTTTGATGCATCATCGGTTTTATGACAAGCTATAAAATGTACCATCTTAGAGAATCTTTCCACAACAACAAAAATAGAATCCCTCCCCTTCTTAGTCCTAGGCAACCCCAAAATAAAGTCCATAGAAATGTCAATCCAAGTTCTTTTTAAGAATAGCACGCAAAAGTGCTCCCAAAGTTCTATTGACAACTTTAGTTTGTCCATCCGTTTCAGGATGACAAATAGTAGAAAACAGCAATTTTGTGCCAAGTTTAGCCCATAAAGTCTTCCAAAAGTAATTCAAGAATTTAATATCGCGACCAGAAACAATAGTCCTACGCATGCCATGCAACCTAACGACTTCTCTAAAGAACAAATCCGCAATGTTTGAAGCATCATCGGTTTTATGACAAGCTCTAAAATGTGCCATTTTAGAGAATCTATCTACAACAACAAAAATAGAATCCCTCCCCTTCTTAGTCCTAGGCAACCCCAAAATAAATTCCATAGAAATGTCAATCAGAGTTCTTTTTAAGAATAGCACACAAAAGTGTTCCCAAAGTACTATTGACAACTTCAGTTTGTCCATCCGTTTGAGGATGACAAGTTGTAGAAAACAACAATTTTGTGCCAAGTTTAGCCCATAAAGTCTTCCAAAAGTAACTCAAGAATTTAACATCGCTACTAGAAACAATAGTCGTAGGCATGCCATACAACCTAACGAATTCTCTAAAGAACAAATCCGCAATGTTTGAAGCATCATCGGTTTTATGACAAGCTATAAAATGTGTCATCTTAAAAAATCTATCCACAACAACAAAAATAGAATCTCGCCCCTTCTTAGTCCTAGGAAATCAAAATAAAGTCCATAGAAATGTCAATCCAAGTTCTTTTTAAGAATAGCACGCAAAAGTGTTCCCAAAGTTCTCTTGACAACTTCAGTTTGTCCATCTGTTTGAGGATGACAAGTAGTAGAAAACAACAATTTTGTGTCAAGTTTAGCACATAAAGTCTTCCAAAAGTAACTCGAGAATTTATCATCGCGACTAGAAACAATAGTCCTAGGCATGCCATGCAACCTAACGACTTCTCTAAAGAACAAATCCGCATTGTTTGAAGCATCATCGGTTTTATGACAAGCTATAAAATGTGCCATCTTAGAGAATCTATCCACAACAACAAAAATAGAATCCCGCCCCTTCTTAGTCCTAGGCAACCCAAAAATAAAATCAATAGAAATGTCAATCCAAGTTCTTTTTAAGAATAGCGCGCAAAATTGTTCCCAAAGTTCTATTGACAACTTCAGTTTTTTCATCCGTTTGAGGATGACAAATAGTAGAAAACAACAATTTTTTGCCAAGTTTAGCCCATAAAGTCTTCCAAAAGTAACTCAAGAATTTAACATCGCGACCAAAAACAATAGTCTTAGGCATGCCATGCAACCTAACGACTTCTCTAAAGAACAAATCCGCAATGTTTGAAGCATCATCGGTTTTATGACAAGCTATAAAATGTGCCATCTTAGAGAATCTTTCCACAACAACAAAAATAGAATCCCTCCCCTTCTTATACCTAGGCAACCCCAAAATAAAGTCCATAGAAATGTCAATCCAAGTTTTTTTTAAGAATAGCACGCAAAAGTGCTCCCAAAGTTCTATTGACAACTTCAGTTTGTGCATCCGTTTGAAGATGACAAGTAGTAGAAAACAACAATTTTGTGTCAAGTTTAGCCCATAAAGTCTCCAAAAGTAACTCAAGAATTTAACATCGCAACCAGAAACAATAGTCCTAGGCATGCCATGCAACCTAACGACTTCTCTAAAGAACAAATCCGCAATGTTTGAAGCATCATCGGTTTTATGACAAGCTATAAAATGTTTCATCTTAGAGAATCTATCCACAACAACAAAAATAGAATCCCTCCCCTTCTTAGTCCTAGGCAACCCCAAAATAAAGTCCATAGAAATGTCAATCTAAGTTCTTTTTAAGAATAGCACGCAAAAGTACTCCCAAAGTTCTATTGACAACTTCTGTTTGTGCATCCGTTTGAGGATGACAAGTAGTAGAAACCAACAATTTTGTGTCAAGTTTAGCCCATAAAGACTTCCAAAAGTAACTAAAGAATTTAACATCGCGACCTGAAATAATAGTCCTAGGCATGCCATGCAACCTAACGACTTCTCTAAAGAACAAATCCGCAATGTTTGAAGCATCATCAGTTTTATGACAAGCTATAAAATGTACCATCTAAGAGAATCTTTCCAAAACAACAAAAATAGAATCTCTCCCCTTCTTACTCCTAGGCAACCCCAAAATAAAGTCCATAGAAATGTCAATCCAAGTTATTTTTAAAAATAGCACGTAAAAGTGCTCCCAAAGTTCTATTGACAACTTCAGTTTGTCCATCCGTTTGACGATGACAAATAGTAGAAAACAGCAATTTTGTGCCAAGTTTAGCCCATAAAGTCTTCCAAAAGTTACTCAGGAATTTAACATCGCGACCAGAAACAATAGTCCTACGCATGCCATGCAACCTAACGACTTCTCTAAAGAACAAATCCGCAATGTTTGAAGCATCATCGGTTTTATGACAAGCTCTAAAATGTGCCATTTTAGAGAATCTATCCACAACAACAAAAATAGAATCCCTCCCCTTCTTAGTCCTAGGCAACCCAAAAATAAAGTCCATAGAAATGTCAATCAGAGTTCTTTTTAAGAATAGCACGCAAAAGTGTTCCCAAAGTTCTATTGACAACTTCAGTTTGTCCATCCGTTTGAGGATGACAAGTAGTAGAAAACAACAATTTTGTGCCAAGTTTAGTCTATAAAGTCTTCCAAAAGTAACTCAAGAATTTAACATCGCGACCAGAAACAATAGTCCTAGGCATGCCATGCAACCTAACGACTTCTCTAAGGAACAATTCCGCAATGTTTGAAGCTTCATCGGTTTTATGACAAGCTATAAAATGTGCCATCTTAGAGAATCTATCCACAACAACAAAAATAGAATCCCGCCCCTTCTTAGTCCTAGGCAACCCCAAAATAAAGTCCATAGAAATGTCAATCCAAGTTCTTTTTAAGAATAGCACGCAAAAGTATTCCCAAAGTTCTCTTGACAACTTCAGTTTGTCCATCTCTTTGAGGTTGACAAGTAGTAGAAAACAACAATTTTGTGCCAAGTTTAGGCCATAAAGACTTCCAAAAGTAACTCAAGAATTTAACATCGCGACCAGAATCAAAAGTCCTAGGCATGCCATACAACTTAACGACTTCTCTAAAGAACATATCCGCAATGTTTGAAGCATCATCGGTTTATGACAAGCTATAAAATGTGCCATCTTAGAAAATCTATTGACAACAACAAAAATAGAATCCCTCCCCTTCTTAGTCCTAGGCAACCCCAAAATAAAGTCCATAGAAATGTCAATCCAAGTTCTTTTTAAGAATAGCACGCAAAAGTGCTCCCAAAGTTCTATTGACAACTTCAGTTTGTGCATCAATACATAATCAAGAATCAATTGAAGGGAATAACACAATAAACCTTTGAACACAATACATATATAATCATGTGAGCACAAGGGATGAAATTCCACTTACAAACCACAATAACACCTTGAATCTAACTCTTGGTACACCACCTACAACAATAATCCATAAATAACACCATCATCAACTCAATATCCAAGAATCCAAGTTAAATAATCCATTAAACCAACATAAACAACAAACCCAAATCATCTCTCTTCCAAAACCCAGAAATAATCACACCAAAAGCTTACCTTAACTTCCTACCACCAAGGAGAACTTCGATCTCTGCTCGAAAAACCAACTAGAAGCTTGGATTGAAGATAGGAAATAAAAGAAAATGAAGAAAACCCCTGGTTCTAGAGAGAAAAACGAGAATGGAGGAGAAAAGAAAGGGAAAAGTGAAGTCAACTTATCCAAAAAGCTACTTAAAATCTCGACCATACCTCTACTGTTCATCACCGCGGGTGCGCTGCCAACAAGCACCGCGGGTGCGCTAAGCTCTCGGCACAACAAACAGTTCCCTGAAAAATACGACCGCGGGTGCGGTCCTGCAAATACCGCGGGTGCGGTGCTCACCGCGGGTGCGGTACTAACATCACCGCGGGTGCGGTGAACTCACGGCCAAACCACCAAAATCCAACAATAAAGACAGCGGGTGCAGTCCTGTCCATGAGCGCGGGTGCGGTATGGTCACGGCCAAGAACAATACTAATGCAACTAAAATTGATCCGAAACACTGAAACAACGCAACCAACAACAACTACACCTCAAGACAATAATAACCAACAATACTATGGCCCATAAACACAACTCTAAACATCTAATCAAATAACCCAAATAAACATACAAAACTTAAACCGTACCGTACACCAGGCTCGGCTATTACATAGAATCCCGCCCCTTCTTAGTCCTAGGCAACCCCAAAATAAAGTCCATAGAAATGTCAATCCAAGTTCTTTTTAAGAATAGCACGCAAAAGTGTTCCCAAAGTTCTATTGACAACTTCAGTTTGTCTATCCGTTTGAGGATGACAAATAGTAGAAAACAGCAATTTTGTGCCAAGTTTAGCCCATAAAGTCTTCCAAAAGTAACTCAAGAATTTAACATCGCGACCAGAAATAATAGTCTTAGGCATGTCATGCAACCTAGCGACTTCTCTAAAGAACAAATCCGCAATGTTTGAAGGATCATCGGTTTTATGACAAGCTATAAAATGTGCCATCTTAGAGAATCTATCCACAAAAACAAACATAGAATCCCTCCCCTTCTTAGTCCTAGGCAACCTCAAAATAAAGTCCATAGAAATGTCAATCCAAGTTCTTTTTAAGAATAGCACGCAAAAGTGCTCCCAAAGTTCTATTGACAACTTCAGTTTGTGCATCCGTTTGAGGATGACAAGTAGCAGAAAACAACAATTTTGTGTCAAGTTTAGCCCATAAAGTCTTCCAAAAGTAACTCAAGAATTTAACATCGCGACTAGAAACAATAGTCCTAGGCATGCTATGTGTGGGGACCCGGACGCTAATCAAGTTCTTAATTATCGTTGGGATTTAATTATCTGTTCTGACAAACAGGGTCTAAAATTTTTCTTTTTAAATTATATAACTGCGGAAGGTAATGGAATCTAAATACTATACATGTCTGTATATAAAATACAATTCAGTATTAAACATACAATAATGTACAACATTCTAATCTAAGGTTCACTACTAAAATTCTAGTAGTATAATCCAATCTACTGTAAGTCCGGAATCACCACGCTAAACTCGTCTTCTCTCATCATCTTCGTGACCCCGATCCTGCCTCCCCTGATGTCATGCACACATACAAACAAGACACCAGCCGGATAACTCCGGTGAGAATAAATCCCAGTATAAAACATGGTAAGCATGTATATAAACAAACTAATTCATAAAACATGCGATCCTGTATAAACCAATATATTTCATAATCTATGAAATAAAGCAAATAAGCATGTAACTCAAATCAGATAAACATGCATATAAACTATCTAAATCATAAAAACATGCTAGCACAACCGGAAGCAATAACGTTGGGTCCCATGATCTAGGAGCCACATCCATATAAGCATGAAGTCCTAATCAAATCATGTCTAGACTCGACTCAATCTATAACTCTAGGGATCCCGGTGTGAATAAGACAATCTATCACCTACCCTACCAATCGGGGTGACTGTACGTCTTATTCCTAGACTTCGGTCTGATCTGTATCCACATCTACAATAGGAGAGGTGATCTTCTCCTAAGCTGTGATATCACCGAACGTCTAGCAGTCTGGCTGATCTCCAAACTGTCCTATCTTAAATGCATGAATAAAATCAGTAAACAAAGCATAGTCATATAAAACATAAACAAGAATATAGTATGTGATTTATTGGGCAACTCAAGTAGTGATCTCAATTGAGTTGTTTCTTCCCGAATATCACATGAATTATACCTTTGTCGTCCCGGTCTGACGAAGACGATGATCTGTATTCAAATCTGTCCATATCAATCTGAAATGACAATATCGAATACATTGTATCAGTGAATAACTCAATATACAATCTGTTCTGATCAATACTCAATTCCGTATACAATCTGATCAATGTCTGAACAAGATACAATCTGAGTCATATCAATAATATCCCAATCTAATCGACATCATATCTGAATCTGATCAATCTAAATCAACTGATGTTTAAACGGAATAACAACACAGTCTCGATACCCCGTCAGTCTAGACATCATAAATATAATATCAGACTTCATAATCAATAACAATACTAGTCATAATCTCAATAACAATACAATTTTGATATGAAATCTCAGTCAAATCAACTCTGAAAAACATAACAAATACAGAAACAGTCTGTTCTTTAATCTGTCTTCAATTCTACATTGTCTACGGTAGTAGAAACACCATATCTGAATCCCATGCAATTCTAGCAACATCATATTCTCAAAACGTAACGAAACTTACGTCTTTGTGTAGCTCAAGTCGAGAGAAGCTCAAAACTAAAGTCAGATTTGAATTCTGATAGACGGATTTCTCACAATCGCGAGTTTAAAAGGCGTAAGGATTTTCTCTCCAAAACCTCGACCTTATTCTGATTTTTCTGAGAAATAACGTGTCAATCATTTATATATATATATATTGCATGCAAACTCTGAAACGTGGCATCATTTTTCAGCAACCACGCATGACCGCGGGTGCGGTAGTGCAAGGAGCTCGGGTGCGCTCATGCTTCGGCATTATCCTCATTTTTTGAAATTCACCACCACGGGTGCGGTACATCTTAGACCGCTGGTGCGGTACCACCACCGCGGGTGCGGTCTTGTTCTTACCGCGGGTGCGGTGTCGCCTCGAATAAAATTGCCAACTTTCTGTCCATGCACCGCGGGTGCGGTCTTGGTTACACCGCGGGTGCGGTGATGCTTCGACCTTTCTTGCAAAAATCCACAATTGCATGACCGCGGGTGCACTCCTGTTCTGGGCGCGGGTGCGGTCTTGCAAACCCTATTTTCTCATGTCTTTTCTTCCCTCATTGCATGTCATGCGTTTTCATATCTTCCGAGTCTCACGTTAATAACGATTAATAATCTTGGTTTATCAATTCTATACTTCTTGGGCATTACATTTCTCCCCCTCTTAGATCTGAGTTCGTCCTCGAACTCACAACAATCAATTCAAAGATATCAGAAGAAATGTATCACAGAGTTTAAACTAAACTCCCATATCTAATTCCAGTCTGGAATAAGAATTCGTTAAGTGTCATGTCATAACACTTCTTCAATTCTTCTGACAGAATCTGTCTCGCATTATTGGCTATACACGTCCGTATAAACCAATCTACAGCTCATAACAACCCAAAGCCAGTAGTGTTACCCAGCCTGTTTATCCCAATCAAGGACATATACCATCTTCAGCTTCAAATACCAATCGTCATCATCCGACGTTGGTTTCCTAAGTCTGTCCATTCTGAACTATCTTAACAGCTATTGTCATATAGTAATTCATACAGTGACAATAATTCATAAGAACGAGTGCTAACCTTCAGCACTAAAGCTGTATAGTGCTAACATCCAGCACTACAGCTGTACCCAAAGTCTTCCAATATCTGGATAACCCCTTCTGACTGTCTGTCAATCTGTGAACTTCCAATATCTGGATAACCCCTTCTGACTGTCTGTCAATCTGCGAAACAATCTAAGAAAGAGTTCATGATATATTCTGTCATGAGTACAAACTCAAGCAAAATCACAATCTGACATAATCTACTATGGCATTCTGATCTTTCTGACCACTTTTCTGACACCGACCTGTGTCATTTAGTCATGTTTGTACGTTATCTGGTACAAACTATTAGATATAGATTGAACAATCTGTCAATCTTAATCATATCATATTACACAATCTGTACAAATAACGGTAAGTTCATTACCAAGGCTATAGAAATGTACTCCCATTTCTATTTAGAACTATACAATCATGTAATAAATCTTCTGATTTCTATCTTTCTGTCTTTTCTGTTAGCGATTTAAACATATCAGTACAATTTCTGCCAACATAGTTCTATTATAACTGATCTGATCGGTTTATATCACGACTGTCTGTTCGAATATCATACATTCTCAACTATTTGAATGAAAACTGAATCCATAACTGTTCGGTTCTGACGTTATCTGTGAATTCAGATTCGAACCATGCTGTATAAACACTCAGTTAATAACATAAATTAAGAAAGAAATACCTACCTGGTATTGGGCTCTGACTATCAATATCAAAATTTGTAAACAATTCTGAACCCTCTGAATCCTGAACTGATGTACACTCAACTGGTTACAAGAAACTGTATCAGCACTGATTCACAATAACAGTAATATTACATCATATTCAGAATAGAAAGAACCTATACAGATCTAGTGAGTTTAAGAAAACTCATAAAATAACAAAATCAAGCAACTGTAAATTCTGGCTATCTGACCAATCCTCATACTGCCCAGATCAACTGCTCTATCTCATCTGCAAATAACATATGCTCCCAACAATATAAGATATCACAAATACTTATGTAGAACAATAACAATACTCAGCAGATATATAACAATAAGAGAATAAAATAGTCAGAATAAGATAATCTGCAGGTAATAAATTTCTGACATTTCTGGAATTCCTGATCTTTCTGTCTTAACTGTCTAAATCAACCGATCTTCAGATACTGTATATTCTGAATAAACACTGTATCAATAACTGCATACTGGATTCATAGCTGACCCATTTCTGTATACAATGATCATAGTTCTCTGACTATTTAACACAATCTTCAATTATTCAATATAATCAATCAAGTGCTGCAATATCAAATCTCACAGGTATAACAAGCATAAAATCATCAGAACATCTCTGATGATTTCTTGGCTTTCTTGGCTCGTACGTCTTTACTGAAATATTTGTTGTAAAACACAGTTTTGAAAGTTCCCCATGTCAATGGTCCAACCGGTAATGCCACTTTCGCACTTTCCCACCATATTCTTGCATGTTTTATTAAGAGAAAGATGTCACAAGTTACTTGGTCAGCATCATCCATATGAAGGTAGGAGAAGATGGACTCCAACGATTTAATCCATTCTTCTGCTACTGCTGGATCAGTGCTTCCCATGAATTCCGGAGGATTCAAACGTCTAAAACAATCATATACGTCTGTCTGAACAGGCACATGTTTGCGTACTATGGCTTGAGCTTGTGCCTGTTCATGAGTAGTCCGTTGCATCTCCAGTAGTTGCTGTATTTGTTCACCATGGACTTTTGCTTGTTGTTGGAGTAATCGAGCGAAGTCATATATCGGTCGTGGTGCACTGCCCTCACCTTCGACTGCTGGGGCCATGCCCTTAGATGACTCTCCTTCATGTACTTTACGTTTTGGTGGCATCGTCGCTCATCTTAACTTACATGTAGGATACATAGACACATAACTTAGCATAAACTATGAGATACAAAGATACTTACTTGCCGAGTTCTCCATGTGGATAAAGTGAAGTGTCTTTCCTGTCGAAGAACCGTGGGCTCTGATACCATAAAAATTGTCACACCCTTACTCTATACTTAGCATAATTACCATAATCAAAGGTTTGAATGATATAACTATATTATGAATCAAATCAAACAAGGAACATCACTTTGACGGTTTAGAAAAATTTTGGCATGATGCCCCTACATTTTGTTTAACCCAAACTCAAGCAACTACATTCATATATATAAAAACATACTTCATCTACACAAACGTATTCTGCTTCATTCTACACATAGACATAAACATTGTAAAACATGTTTCAAACCCTGACATTGTAAAATTTATAATACATATGCGGAAGCTATACAATAAGAAGCTCGGTTCTTGTCGAGGTGAGACACGTCACAAGCATCCATTGGCGAACCGGCATCCTAGGTCTCTTCACTACCTGATCCTGTAATACATGAGCTACGTGAGTTTATAAAGCTCAATAAGTTGGCACTTGTACGTATCAATATGCATCGAAGGAACATACATATCAAGTCGTGACAACAATGAATCTTAAAAACATGTCATACCGTAGCATATATTCAATGTTCATTTTTGTACTTGAGCCTCATTAGTTGACCTGTACTACTATGCTTACTTTATTATATAGCTACTACTGTGTTGGACGTCAGGGAGCAACCTTTGGCAACCCCACGCCCCATGAACATATATTGGCCAATAGCTTTGGTGGACTTAAAACCACCCATGATGTCAACAAGCTCTATATCATGTAAAAATCAGTCATTTTCCTTTCATGTTCATGTTCTTGTTCATAACATAGCACCCATCATCAATATTCATGAGTTCCTTACATATTTAATACATAACAATGGAATATGGTGCTATGTTTTCAACAATAAATATACTAACAATGTACATATATCAATAATCAATGAGAATCATTTGAAATCATAATATTACTCATATATTACTTCAAGAACATGCCAACTTACAGTCCAATCGTACGAATACTTATTTGAGACGATGTTTCTCGCTCCTATACTGTTAAATATACCAATAATTCAGTCACTATTGCATAAACTAGATGAAAGTCATTCCTTTATCGTCACCTACATGTACCATAACTAAAAGAGAAGAAAACTTACACCCTTATGAAGTTCTTGTGATGGAGAACCAAAATCTAACTTCAAAACTTTGAAAGGAATGAAGAAAGAAGCTTTGGAGGATGTTTTCTAGATTTTTCTCTCGAGCTTTTGCTGTTAAGGAATGGAAAATACTGAAGAAATGGTTTAGAAACTCGATGCTTATCTTCTTATATATTAGGCGGCGCTCGGGCGGTAGTTTTCTACCGCTCGAGCGCGGAATGTTCTGTCCAAAAGGTCAAATTTTGGTGCACTGGCGCTCGGGCGGTCATTTATTACCGCTCGGGCGCCACACTCTCGGGAAAAATACTGAACTTGCAATGTACCGGCGCTCGGGCGGTAAAATCTTACCGCTCGGGCGCCACCTGTTCTGCCTCTGCGCACTACTTCGTCAAAGATTGCTCCGGAAACGTCTCTTCCGTTCATAATCTGGAAAAATGGTAAACTACAACGTTGTAGCCCTATGTCTTGGCGTGAATCTCCCACTGGTTTCAGGTCATTTGGAGGTCTGAGTAAAATGTTATGCTCATTCTCCCAACATGTGTCATTGTAGGAGTGACGATACACACAACTCACTTCGGGGCGCTTTTGGCTTGTCTTCCACAATGATTTGGACAAAACCCAAAACGTGAAAGTTGTAGCATTATATCTTAGCTTTCTAGTGGTTAAGGCCTCACACAATTTGGATCAATATTCAAATCATTATACTAAAACCCGTACGAACTACCATATTTACATCTCATTTCCCACAACTTCCATTACACTATCATCACCTACACATCTTACTCTAACTATTTAGGCATATATTCATTCTCAATACACCATGGGCAATATAAAAGTCATGTTCAATCTCAATATTGATACTTCAATCATCACGTGGAATCTAACGAGTTAAATAACTACATAATAAACGACATGAACGCATTATTATCATTTGTACGAGTAACCGGGCATTACCCAATACCACACTCCTGTTCTGGGCGCGGGTGCGGTCTTGCAAACCCTATTTTCTCATGTCTTTTCTTCCCTCATTGCATGTCATGCGTTTTCATATCTTCCGAGTCTCACGTTAATAACGATTAATAATCTTGGTTTATCAATTCTATACTTCTTGGGCATTACACCATGCAACCTAACGACTTCTCTAAAGAACAAATCCGCAATGTTTGAAGCATCATCGGTTTTATGACAAGCTATAAAATGTGCCATCTTATAGAATCTATCCATAACAACAAAAATAGAATCCCGCCCCTTCTTAGTCCTAGGCAACCCAAAAATAAAGTCAATAGAAATGTCAATCCAAGTTCTTTTTAATAATAGCACGCAAAAGTGTTCCCAAAGTTCTATTGACAACTTCAGTTTTTTCATCCGTTTGAGGATGACAAATAGTAGAAAACAACAATTTTGTGCCAAGTTTAGCCCATAAAGTCTTCCAAAAGTAACTGAAGAATTTAACATCGCGACCAGAAACAATAGTTCTAGGCATGCCATGCAACCTAACGACTTCTCTAAAGAACAAATCCGCAATGTTTGAAGCATCATCGGTTTTATGACAAGCTATAAAATTTGTCATCTTAGAGAATCTTTCCACAACAACAAAAATAGAATCCCTTTCCTTCTTAGTCCTAGGCAACCCCAAAATAAAGTGATGTGAATCTAGCCAGCCACTATGCATTCCAAGAACCAATCCCGAGAGGACGCTTGAAGTTATTGAATATTGCCCTACATCCAACCAATGAAAGCTTGGAAACAAGGCTCGAAGGGTTCGGGTTGCATCACAATCAAGTAGAGGATGACCGAGGCTACACGGACGTGTGCACGGACCTGTACACGGGGTCCGTGTCCATCACAATGGAGAATGAAGAAAGCCGAGTGTACACGGACCCTGACCCGGGGGCCTACACGGGGTCCATGTCCTTTACGAATTGGAGAGAATATTTTTCTTAAATTAGAGTTTTAATTATTTTGGTTAGAGTTTTAATTATTTTGGAAAGTAGATTTGATATATTTAAATGTGCAATTTTTCATAGGTAGGGTTTGTTGCCTACATATAAACTAGACTACCATGTAAACAATTCAACTTTTGTTCATTATTGATTTGATATCAAATTGCGAGATTTTCTGTAATGCCCGAAAATTTAATTATTGTAATCTGATAAATCTGATATGATTTACTGATTATGAATTGATGTAATTATAGCCGGGCCAGTTCGAGATAAGATTTGAGCAAGTATATGAAATTAGACAATTTGGGCGAAAGTGACTCGCCCGGGCGGACGTTTTTGATCGCCCGAGCGAGAGTGCCTAGGAGAAGAGGGCCGAGAATTACTCGCTCGGGCGGATGGTTTTGACCGCCCGAGCGAGGCTGCTGGAATGGGCGAGGCCGAGAATGACTCGCCCGGGCGGCAACTTTTGTCCGCCCGAGCGAGCGACGTGCAACACAAAGGAATGTGCCACGTTTTGTTCATGCATGTAGTATATATACATATAACATAAGCGTGTCTCTCAGATTGGATGGAAGCAAGAATCGAGATTTTGAGGGAAAAGCTTTGTTCTTTTTCTTCGAAATTGATTTGCGAGTAAACCGTCTATCCGAATTGAAATCTGACTTCGGTATCGTATTCCTAGCAACGCAGGCTTCAATTGGACGTAAGTTTTGTTACGTTTAGACAAGATTTGAATTTATGATATTGTCAGAATTGAATATGATTCAGATATGGTGTTTTTACTACCGTAGATATTGTAGAATCGAAGTCAGATTTAGAAACAGATTGGTTATGGAATTGTTATGAATTTTAGAATTGATTTGCTTGAGATTGCTATCAGACTTATGCTGTTATTCATGTTGAAGTGTACAGATACTGAAGTTATAGATTGTACTGAGATTTATCAGGACGTCTGGTATTAAAATTGTGATGTTAAGACTAACAGAGTTACAAGACTGTATTGTTATGCCGTTTAAACATCAGTTGGTACAGATTGATCAGATTCAGTATTGGGTTCTGTTACTCGTGATATTGTTGATGTGATCAGATTTTGTACTAAATTGGGTATGGATCAGAACAGATTGTGTTTTGAGCTACATATTGATACAGTGTATTTGTTATTGTCGTTTCAGATCAGGGATGAACAGATTCGACTTCGAGACGTCGTCTTCATCATATCAGGAAGACAAAGGTATAATTCATGTGATATTCGGGACACATAACGCAAATTAGATTAATTTGAGTTTCCCAATAAAATCACATACTAGATTATTGTTTATATTGTTATCTGATTATGCTTTGATTATAGAATCTGTATTCAAGCAGGTAAGATAATTGTGATATTCAGTTATGAATATGATTATGCTTTGTTTACAGATTGTTATTCATTGCAGTTAAGATAGGAAAGTCTTTGACAGGCATTGTCAAATATCTAGACGTTTCGGTGTATCTCAGCATAGGAGTAGGTATTACTCTTATTGCCGCCGTTGATACAGCTCAGACCGAAGTCTAGGAATGAGACGTTCATTACCCCGATTGGAGGGTAGGTAGTGACGTCTTATTCACACCGGGATCCCTAGAGTTCTAGTCGAGTCAAGTCTAGACATGAATTGATTAGGACTGCATGCTTATATGAATGTGGTTCCTAGATCATGGGGCCCATCGTTATTGCTTTCAGGCATGATAGCATGTTTATATGATTTAGATTGTTTTATGCATGTTTATCTGATTTGAATTGCATGCTTATTTTATTTAATTTCATAGATTATGAAATATATTGTTTTTATACATGAGGGCATGTTTTATGAATTAGTTTGTTTATATACATGCGTACCATGTTTTATACTGGGATTTATTCTCACCGGAGTTATCCGGCTGTTGTCTTGTTTTGTATGTGTGCATGACAACAGGTGGGGCTGGATCAGGGTCGAGATGACGATGAGAGAAGACGAGTTAGCGTGGTGATTCCGGACTTACAGTAGATTGGGTTTTATTACTTGAATTTAGTAGTTGAACCTTAGATTAGATTATTGTATGTTAATACTAAAATGTATTTTATACAGATATGTATATTATTAGATGCCATTACCTTCCGCGTTTATATTTTAAAAAGAAGAATTTTTAGACCCTGTTTATCAGAATAGATAATTACATCCCAGTGATGATTAAGAAGATGATTAGCGTCCGGGTCCCCACAACAGGTGGTATCAGAGCCGATAGTTCCTTTAGCGATAGTTCCTTTAGAGATAGATCTTTTAGATTGAGATAGTAAGAACTGATAGATCGTTTAGACTGACTCAGATTAAGATAGAAGAGAATGAGCGGGGTAGATGAATTTTCTTTCCTTGCATGTCTGTGCTAGCATGAGATTGATTTTCATGTTGATTGACATTGTGTGCTAGCATGAGACTATGTGTTACTGCTTAAAGATACAAGTTTACCTGATTATGTGAATTAGATTGGTATTATGTATCACTGAATACGAATCAGATCGGATTCATGACCAGCAGTAAGATGGTCAGGAAAAGATTTGAAACAGGTTTGTGGTATGGGATTACTGATGTTTTTGGTAATCAAATATAGCTCCCCGCAGAATTCCAGAAAAAGGCAGTACGTTATATGATCAGACAGATAGAACAGAATCTCAGATAGATGTGGCAGAAATTCAGATGGAAACACAGTTACAGAGGTTTCAGTCGTTTCAACAGCCAATTCTGAAAGGAACTGAGACGTCAGTAGATTGTGAGAAATGGCTAGAGGAGACAGAAATGTTATTTGAATTCCTGAATTTCACAGATGAGTGTAGAATTAGGCTTATTGAGAACCAGTTGCAAGAGACTGCTAGAAGATGGTGGTTACTCACCAAAGGAGCCTTAGAGCAGAGTCGTTCAGTGATCACGTGGAAGACCTTTAGATTTGAATTTTATCAAAGATTCTTCCCTACCTCATATAGACAGGATAGAAGTGCAGAATTTGCAAACCTGAGACAGGGTCCTTTGAGTGTTGATGAATACCTGGCACAGTTCTTCACACTTCTACGTTTTGCTCCTCTTGTGGCTAGAAATGATGATGCTATGGCTAGCCAGTTCATTCAAGGATTGAATCCAGAAATACGTACGTTGGTGAATGTGAAGCAATCAAGTAATTTTGCGGATACCTTGAATAGAGCTAAAAGAGCAGAAACGGTTCTGATAGGACAACAGGGAGCATCATATGTTTTTCCAAAACAGACCGCACATCAACTGCCTTCCAGAGTAGAGATTGGCAGTCGTAGTGGTAAGGAAAAAGAACCATTGAGAATTCAAAAGAAACAGTTCAAGAAGTTAGGAAGTGATTCCTCTAGTTCTAGCAGTCCTGGTCCGAACTATATCGGAGTGTATTGTAGGATTTGCAGAGGGAGACATTCCCCAGAGCAATGCAAAGGAGTGCTTGGTAGGTGCAATATCTGTAAGCAGACGGGACACTTTGCTAAAGTTTGTCCTCAGAAACATTTTCGAAGATCTTAAAGAGCAGAGTCATTAGTGGTAATGACTGAGAAACAGACCCAGAAACTACCACAGGTACTATTCTTTATGATTATACTGCAGATGTATTGATATATACTAATGCATTCGCCATGAGTATCTGTGATTGAGTAGCATGATGATATGCTATATTTATGGGGTCTGGTTGTGCTGTAGTATTGATTTCCTTACTGTTTGGAAGAATATGTTGATATCAGAGATTTCTGTGACATGTTATATACTACAGTAGAATGAAACCGGGATTGGTCTAGATATGATGTACTGGTGTTATATGATTTCGATCTCAGTATGGATATGTACTGCTAAACAAGTACAGAAATATTGTAGCATGTGTTCTGGAATAGTTGATAAATGAGGATTCTAGATCTAGAATTCCTTAGATCATTGTACTGTTCTTGACTCGATTAGTACAGAAAGGAATAGATAGTATCCTTATGTATTCAGTAGATCCACTGAAATCGAGTCTAGCAGTAACACATGGGCTAGTAATCTAATAGTTGACTGGTGTTGGCCTAGATAGGATGTCAGATGTGTTTTATATCAGAATGAACAGGAAGAAGTGACAGATTAAAGTATGGGCTAAGGAATCCAGTTGATTGTGTATTTCTCTGGAAGACATTTTAGTTGGTTTCTAAATTGACAGATTATGTGTTCAGGGGTATTTTGAAGAATTATGCTTGTTATATCTATGATTCCGGGATATATCCATAGCATCTGATTGTTTATATTGAATATTTGAAGACTGGGTTAAATATTCCGAGAACGGTGATTATTGTATACAGCAATGGGTCAGGTATGGATCCGAATGCAGTTATTGATACAGGTTTATATTCAGACTATGTGGTATCAGGAATGTCAGAATTAGCAGAATGTCAGATATGTCAGAACTTCCTTATCTGATTTGGACAGATTATCTTATTCTGATTATCTTTTTCTTGTATTACTTTACATCTGCTGAGTATTGTTATGATTCTAAATCAGTATTGGAGACATCTTATATTGTTTGGGAGTATATTCTATTTGCAGATGAGATATAGCAGTGGATCTAGACAGTATGAAGATTGGTCAGCCAGCCCGAAATTCTTATGTTATGAGTTTCTTAAACTCACTAGATCAGCATAGGACATTTCTATTCTGAGTTTGAGTTGATGTTATTGTAAGTATTATTCAGTGTGTGATACTATGCAGTTCCAATTGTATCAGAGTTGGTTGTGGAAAATACAGTAGTCCCGAACAGTGATCCGAATTTTCAGACCTGTATTTGTTGATCAGATCAATTTAACAGCTATATGAATTTGCATTTTATATGGGTTTGGTTATCGTGTGTTATCAGAATTGTTGACAGCTTTTGGTATTGATAGTCAGAGCCGAATACTAGGTAGGTATTTCTTCGTTCTTTTATGTTATTAACTGATCTTGTACAGCATTAGTTCGAATCTGAAGTCACAGGTAGTGTCAGAACTGCACTGGGGTGGATTCAGGTTTCATTCAGCTATTTCCGAATGTAAGATATTCGAACAGATAATGTGGCATAGATAGATGAGATCAGTTGGGACAGCAAATTATGTTGTAAGATTGGTAGAAATGGTACTGATATGTTTGAATTGAGAACAAAAGAAGCCAGAAAGATATGAATCAGAAGATGATTACCGATTTAGTATATTTCTGAATAAGAAAATGTGAGTATGGCTTTCGGGATAAAAGTACCGTCAATTCTACAGCTTATGATATGATATGATTATGATTGACAGAATATTAAATCTATATCTATCAGTTTGTACCAGATTACGTAAAACAGAACCAGATGACATAGATCAATGTCAAAGAAATTGTCAGATTTACTAGAATGCTGCATTAGATGATATCAGATTGTGATTTGGATGGAGCGGTACTTGTGACGGAAATATCATGAGTTCTCCCTCGCAGAGTTGTTACAGATTGACAGGTAGTCAGCGTGTAGTAACTAGATATTGGCGGATATGGGTAGAACTTTAGTACTAGATGTTAGTACTAGCTGTTATGAATGGTTGTCAGGGTATGACTTACGGTATGACCATAACTATCCAGCTAGATTAGAATGAATAGATGTAAGAAACCAATGTCGGATGATGACGATTGGTATTGGGAGCCGAAGATGGAATAGCAACTACAGGTGGTATTGCTTTGTTATAAATTGCAATTGGCGTATACAGGTGTTGTATAGCCAGTAATATGGGATTGATTCGGCTAGTGAAATGAGTTGGATGTTAAACTCTGTTCTACAGTTCTTCTGATAGATTTGGGTTGATGATTGGTGAGTTCGAGGACGAACTCAGTTCTAAGAGGGGGAGAAATGTAATGCCCGAAAATTTAATTATTGTAATCTGATAAATCTGATATGATTTACTGATTATGAATTGATGTAATTATAGCCGGGCCAGTTCGAGATAAGATTTGAGCAAGTATATGAAATTAGACAATTTGGGAGAAAGTGACTCGCCCGGGCGGACGTTTTTGATCGCCCGAGCGAGAGTGCCTAGGAGAAGAGGGCCGAGAATTACTCGCTCGGGCGGATGGTTTTGACCGCCCGAGCGAGGCTGCTGGAATGGGCGAGGCCGAGAATGACTCGCCCGGGCGGCAACTTTTGTCCGCCCGAGCGAGCGACGTGCAACACAAAGGAATGTGCCACGTTTTGTTCATGCATGTAGTATATATACATATAACATAAGCGTGTCTCTCAGATTGGATGGAAGCAAGAATCGAGATTTTGAGGGAAAAGCTTTGTTCTTTTTCTTCGAAATTGATTTGCGAGTAAACCGTCTATCCGAATTGAAATCTGACTTCGGTATCGTATTCCTAGCAACGCAGGCTTCAATTGGACGTAAGTTTTGTTATGTTTTGACAAGATTTGAATTTATGATATTGTCAGAATTGAATATGATTCAGATATGGTGTTTTTACTACCGTAGATATTGTAGAATCGAAGTCAGATTTAGAAACAGATTGGTTATGGAATTGTTATGAATTTTAGAATTGATTTGCTTGAGATTGCTATCAGACTTATGCTGTTATTCATGTTGAAGTGTACAGATACTGAAGTTATAGATTGTACTGAGATTTATCAGGACGTCTGGTATTATAATTGTGATGTTAAGACTAACAGAGTTACAAGACTGTATTGTTATGCCGTTTAAACATCAGTTGGTACAGATTGATCAGATTCAGTATTGGGTTCTGTTACTCGTGATATTGTTGATGTGATCAGATTTTGTACTAAATTGGGTATGGATCAGAACAGATTGTGTTTTGAGCTACATATTGATACAGTGTATTTGTTATTGTCGTTTCAGATCAGGGATGAACAGATTCGACTTCGAGACGTCGTCTTCATCATATCAGGAAGACAAAGGTATAATTCATGTGATATTCGGGACGCATAACTCAAATTAGATTAATTTGAGTTTCCCAATAAAATCACATACTAGATTATTGTTTATATTGTTATCTGATTATGCTTTGATTATAGAATCTGTATTCAAGCAGGTAAGATAATTGTGATATTCAGTTATGAATATGATTATGCTTTGTTTACAGATTGTTATTCATTGCAGTTAAGATAGGAAAGTCTTTGACAGGCATTGTCAAATATCTAGACGTTTCGGTGTATCTCAGCATAGGAGTAGGTATTACTCTTATTGCCGCCGTTGATACAGCTCAGACCGAAGTCTAGGAATGAGACGTTCATTACCCCGATTGGAGGGTAGGTAGTGACGTCTTATTCACACCGGGATCCCTAGAGTTCTAGTCGAGTCAAGTCTAGACATGAATTGATTAGGACTGTATGCTTATATGAATGTGGTTCCTAGATCATGGGGCCCATCGTTATTGCTTTCAGGCATGATAGCATGTTTATATGATTTAGATTGTTTTATGCATGTTTATCTGATTAGAATTGCATGCTTATTTGATTTAATTTCATTGATTATGAAATATATTGTTTTTATACATGAGGGCATGTTTTATGAATTAGTTTGTTTATATACATGCGTACCATGTTTTATACTGGGATTTATTCTCACCGGAGTTATCCGGCTGTTGTCTTGTTTTGTATGTGTGCATGACAACAGGTGGGGCTGGATCAGGGTCGAGATGACGATGAGAGAAGACGAGTTAGCGTGGTGATTCCGGACTTACAGTAGATTGGGTTTTATTACTTGAATTTAGTAGTTGAACCTTAGATTAGATTATTGTATGTTAATACTGAATGTATGTATATTATTAGATGCCATTACCTTCCGCGTTTATATTTTAAAAAGAAGAATTTTTAGACCCTGTTTATCAGAATAGATAATTACATCCCAGTGATGATTAAGAAGATGATTAGCGTCCGGGTCCCCACATTTTCTCTCAACCGAAAGCGAAAGCTTTTATACCCTTCGGTGTTTCAAAATCAAACTTATCAAAAGATTTATCTTTTGTGGCGTTTGTCAATCGAATATCACGAGGGTTGCCAAGGACGGGTTCTTTGGAGGTTCTCTTGAATGAGATTGTTTCTTTTGTTGATTAATTGTTGCTAGACCGCGTGATCTAGAGGCGATTATCACACCTATCGATTACTTGTCTCAAAGATCGGGAAAAATCAAAGATCTCGTGGCCGGGATCGTGTCATAAAGTCCATAGAAATGTCAATCCAAGTTCTTTTTAAGAATAGCACGCAAAAGTGCTCCCAAAGTTCTATTGACAACTTCAGTTTGTGCATCCGTTTGAGGATGACAAGTAGTAGAAACCAACAATTTTGTGTCAAGTTTAGCCCATAAAGTCTTCCAAAAGTAACTCAAGAATTTAACATCGCGACCAGAAACAATAGTCCTAGGCATGCCATGCAACCTAACGACTTCTCTAAAGAACAAATCTGCAATGTTTGAAGCATCATCGATTTTATGACAAGCTATAAAATGTGCCATCTTAGAGAATCTATCCACAACAACAAAAATAGAATCCCTCCCCTTCTTAGTCCTAGGCAACCCCAAAATAAAGTCCATAGAAATGTCAATCCAAGTTCTTTTTAAGAATAGCACGCAAAAGTGCTCCCAAAGTTCTATTGACAACTTCAGTTTGTGCATCCGTTTGAGGATGACAAGTAGTAGAAACCAACAATTTTGTGTCAAGTTTAGCCCATAAAGTCTTCCAAAAGTAACTAAAGAATTTAACATCGCGACCAGAAACAATAGTCCTAGGCATGCCATGCAACCTAACGACTTCTCTAAAGAACAAATCCGCAATGTTTGAAGCATCATCGGTTTTATGACAAGCTATAAAATGTACCATCTTAGAGAATCTTTCCACAACAACAAAAATAGAATCCCTCCCCTTCTTAGTCCTAGGCAACCCCAAAATAAAGTCCATAGAAATGTCAATCCAAGTTCTTTTTAAGAATAGCACGCAAAAGTGCTCTTAAAGTTCTATTGACAACTTCAGTTTGTCCATCCGTTTGAGGATGACAAATAGTAGAAAACGACAATTTTGTGCCAAGTTTAGCCCATAAAGTCTTCCAAAAGTAAGTCAAGAATTTAACATCGCGACCAGAAACAATAGTCCTACGCATGCCATGCAACCTAACGACTTCTCTAAAGAACAAATCCGCAATGTTTATAGCATCATCGGTTTTATGACAAGCTCTAAAATGTGCCATTTTAGAGAATCTATCCACAACAACAAAAATAGAATCCCTCCCCATCTTAGTCCTAGGCAACCCCAAAATAAAGTCCATAGAAATGTCAATCAGAGTTCTTTTTAAGAATAGCACGCAAAAGTGTTCCCAAAGTTCTATTGACAACTTCAGTTTGTCCATCCGTTTGAGGATGACAAGTAGTAGAAAACAACAATTTTGTGTCAAGTTTAGCCCATAAAGTCTTCCAAAAGTAACTCAAGAATTTAACATCGCGACCAGAAAAAATAGTCCTAGACATGCCATGCAACCTAACGACTTATCTAAAGAACAATTCCGCAAAGTTTGAAGCATCCTCGGTTTTATGACAAGCTATAAAATGTGCCATCTTAGAGAATCTATCCACAACAACAAAAATAGAATCCCGCCCCTTCTTCGTCCTAGTCAACCCCAAAATAAAGTCCATAGAAATGTCAATCCAAGTTCTTTTTAAGAATAGCACGCAAAAGTGTTCCCAAAGTTCTCTTGACAACTTCAGTTTGTCCATCTGTTTGAGAATGACAAGTAGTAGAAAACAACAATTTTGTGCCAAATTTAGGCCATAAAGTCTTCCAAAAGTAACTCAAGAATTTAACATCGCGACCAGAAACAAATGTCCTAGGAATGCCAAACAACTTAACGACTTCTCTAAAGAACATATCCGCAATGTTTGAAGCATCATCGGTTTATGACAAGCTATAAAATGTGCCATCTTTGAGAATCTATTCATAACAACAAAAATAGAATCCCTCCCCTTCTTAGTCCTAGGCAACCCCAAAATAAAGTCCATAGAAATGTCAATCCAAGTTCTTTTTAAGAATAGCACGCAAAAGTTTTCCCAAATTTCTATTGATAACTTCAGTTTGTCCATCCGTTTGAGGATGAAAAGTAGTAGAAAACAACAATTTTGTGCCAAGTTTAGCCCATAAAGTCTTCCAAAAGTAACTCAAGAATTTAACATCGCGACCAGAAACAATAGTCCTAGGCATGCCATGCAACCTAACGACTTCTCTAAAGAACAAATCCGCAATGTTTGAAGCATCATCGGTTTTATGACAAACTATAAAATGTGCCATCTTAGAGAATCTATCCACAACAACAAAAATAGAATCCCTTTCCTTCTTAGTCCTAGGCAACCCGAAAATAAAGTCCATAGAAATGTCAATCCAAGTTCTTTTTAAGAATAGCACGCAAAAGTATTCCTAAAGTTCTATTGACAACTTCAGTTTGTCCATCCGTTTAAGGATGACAAGTAATTGAAAACAACAATTTTGTGCCAAGTTTAGCCCATAGAGTCTTGCAAAAGTAACTCAAGAATTTAACATCGCGACCAGAAACAATAAACCTAGGCATGCCATGCAACCTAACGACGTCTCTAAAGAAAAAATCCGCAATGTTTGAAGCATCATCGGTTTTATGACAAGTTATAAAATGTGCCATCTTAGAGAATCTATCCACAACAACAAAAATAGAATTCCTCCCCTTCTTAGTCCTAGGCAACCCCAAAATAAAGTCCATAGAAATATCAATCCAAGTTCTTTTCAAAAATAGCACGCAAAAGTGCTCCCAAAGTTCTATTGACAACTTCAGTTTGTCCATCCGTTTGAGGATGACAAGTAGTACAAAACAACAATTTTTTGTCAAGTTTAGCCCATAAAGTCTTCCAAAAGTAACTCAAGAATTTAACATCGCGACCAGAAACAATAGTCCTAGGCATGCCATTCAACCTAACGACGTCTCTAAAGAACAAATCCGCAATGTTTGAAGCATCATCGGTTTTATGACAAGCTATAAATTGTGCCATCTTAGAGAATCTATCCACAAAAACAAAAATAGAATGTGACACCCTGACCCGTTAACAATTAAAATACAGCGGAATTTAAAATTTTCTTACAAATGGAAGGAGTTTCAAAATACATTTCCAAATATCATCAAAAGTATCAACATGATCAACTAAATGATACATCAAAATACAAAATATCATTCCTATGATCATGTCCAAAAATGCCATCCTTGCAACTTTGTATGCATATGACCCCGGCCCACAATCACTGTCCTGGTTCGTCACTCTTAGCTGCATCACATGAAAATAACTGAAATGAGTATAAAACTCAGCAAGTGGAACTCTTACATAGCAATGAACATATCATACTCTGTAAAACATAGCTTTGAAATCATTAGTACCATCAACTCTGAAACATGAATATCATAGCAATAGCATAACAATGAGATGGTAATTCTCTTTACTCTAGTTGGATTGATATCAATAGTAACTATGTCTGTGTTGCTCGTATCCCATCGATATAAATCAACAACTCTAGGGATATAAGCCTGTGGTCGTTGATCAACTAATTGCATGCAATCTCTGACTATGTATCTATCAATCCAATAAAACATTTGAAACTCTCTCTTGGCATTTAATCAATCACTTTGAAGTATATACTCTTTTTATTCCCTTTTCAATAATATGAGACATAAAAATGTCCCCAATATACATAGCAATGGAATCAATACATAATCAAGAATCAATTGAAGGGAATAACACAATAAAACCTTTGAACACAATACATATATAATCATGTGAGCACAAGGGATGAAATTCCACTTACAAACCACAATAACACCTTGAATCTAACTCTTGGTACACCACCTAAAACAATAATCCATAAATAACACCAACATCAGCTCAATATCCAAGAATCCAAGTCAAATAATCCATTAAACCAACATAAACAACAAACCCAAATCATCTCTCTTCCAAAACCATGAAATAATCACACCAAAAGCTTACCTTAGCTTCCTAGCACCAAGGAGAACTTCGATCTCTACTTGAAAATCCAACTAGAAGCTTGGATTGAAGATAGGAAATAAAAGAAAATGAAGAAAACCCTTGGTTCTAGAGAGAAAAACGAGAATGGAGGAGAAAAGAAAGGGAAAAGTGAAGTCAACTTATCCAAAAAGCTACTTAAAATCTCGACCATACCTCTACTGTTCATCACCGCGGGTGCGCTGCCGACAAGCACCGCGGGTGCGCTAAGCTCTCGGCACAACAAACAGTTCCCTGAAAAATACGACCGCGGGTGCGGTCCTGCAAAGACTGCGGGTGCGGTGCTCACCGCAGGTGCGGTACTAACATCACCGCGGGTGCGGTGAACTCATGGCCAAACCACCAAAATCCAACAATAAAGACCGCGGGTGCAGTCCTGTCCATGAGCGCGGGTGCGGTATGGTCACGGCCAAGAACAATACTAATGCAACTAAAATTGATCCGAAACACTGAAACAACTCAACCAACAACAACTACACCTCAAGACAATAATAACCAACAATACTATGGCCCATAAACACAACTCTAAACATCTAATCAAATAACCCAAATAAACATACAAAAATTAAACCGTACCGTACACCGGGCTCGGCTATTACATAGAATCCTGCCCCTTCTTAGTCCTAGGCAACCCCAAAATAAAGTCCATAGAAATGTCAATCCAAGTTCTTTTTAAGAATAGCACGCAAAAGTGTTCCCAAAGTTCTATTGACAACTTCAGTTTGTTTATCCGTTTGAGGATGACAAATAGTAGAAAACAGCAATTTTGTGCGAAGTTTAGCCCATAATGTAATGCTCAAGAATTAATCACTGTAATTATCGATGATTGATTTATCATTTCAGGTGATTATGACGGGATTAATCGGGACACCGAGAAACGTATTCAGAACGAAATTATGTAATGTGCAGTGTGAGCAGCACCGCACCCGCGGCCGAGGAAGCACCGCACCCGCGGTGCATGGGCAGTAGGGTGTGCAATTCTGCCGAAGCAGTACCGCACCCGCGGTAAGTAACAACACCGCACCCGCGGTGCAGGACCGCACCCGCGGTGCAGCAGGGACTGCACCCGCGGTGCTGCGTGTTGCGCGGAAAATGTGCCACCTCGTTGAATACATGCACGGATATATATAAACTGAAACCCTTCGGAAATTCAGCAGAATTCGAGAAAAGGTCCGAGGAAAGTTTCTGAAAATCCTTACGCCTTTATATTTCAATCCGTCCGTCTGATTTTGAATCCGACTTCGGTATTGAGTTCCTGGCAACGTAGGCTACAACTGGACGTAAGTTTTACTGCGTTTTGACATGTTTTAGAATTATGATATTGTCAGAACTGAATGGAACTCATATATGCTGTTCTTGACATATGAGACATTATAGAATCGAAGTCAGACTAAGAAACGGACTGATTATGGAATTGTTATGAATTTTTAGGGTATATTGATTTATACCAGACAGAACTGAATTGTGATTGGATTACAGATTGTATTTGATATGAGTTATGGATTGTAACTATTATCTGTTGAATTGGTATTGACGGGGATATTGAAATTGTACCGTTATACCGTTGATTTGAATTATATCCAGATTGATCAGATTGTTATGGAATTGAATGGTATATTGACATGAGATTATTGATATTGTCAGTACCAGACAGATTGTGCGTTCAGGACTTCGACTGAGCCAGAAATCGACGAAAGAAAGGTATAAGTCAATGTGGTATTGGGAGATGGACTTGAGTCGGTTTGGACTTGAGTTTCCCTAAATCACATACTTTACTTTATTGCATTGATATTTGCATTGAATTGATGATATACTTGTTCTCTTGATTTTAGATGACAGGTATTAGACGAGTTATCTTGTGACAGAAGTGCCGGATAGTGGTGGTATCGCCACAGCACATTGCATGATGTCTCAAGATAGGATTTAGTGATTGAGTTACAGTCCATGACGGATAGGTCAGGACACCGGATGTTTGTTTATATCGAGTAATAGGAAATGGGAATTCGTCTATTACGGAATTCGATATAGGAATACCAGGATATTGGTTATATCGAGTAATAGGAATACGGTTCCTTCTATTACGGAATTCGATATAGGAATACCACATCTGGAAACCGGGATCCCTAGACTAGGATTGAGTCTAGTCTGAATTATGAGTAATGTCGACAGTTTGATTTGATATTGTTTATGTTTCAGATTTTGATACATATTCATGTTACCTGATTACATGCTTTATATTTGTTTATATGATTGCATGTTTCATTGATTTATACTGGGATTATATTCTCACCGGTATATCCGGCTGTTGTCTTGTCTGTATGTGTACTTGACAACAGGTGGGACAGGATCAGGGTCCAGGAGATGAGGAGAGATTGTGATTAGAGTGGAGGCTCCGGACTTGGATTAGAGATAGGGTTGAACACTTGACATTAGTTGTTAAACCTTAGTTTATTTTGAATTCATGCAGTACAGGATTTGTATTGTATTTTATACTGATATGTATATGAGTTTGATGTCACTACGTTCCGCAATTTTAAAAAAAAAAATATATAGACCCTGTTTTAATTGATTAATTAGTCCCAATTATGATTAAGAACTTGATTAGCGTCAGGGTCCCCACAACAGGTGGTATCAGAGCGATAGATCCTTGCGATTGAGATAGGAGCTAGTGAGCGGGGTAGAATGAGATTTTCTTTCCTTGCTTTTGATTGCTAGCATGATTTACTGCTTTATAATGCATGTTTATCTGTTTATCTGACTTGATTTGAAAACATGTATTATTGAGAACGAATCAGAGCCGATTCTGGATCAGCAGTAAGATGATCGGAGGAGGACTGAAATAGAACTTTGGGTTGGGATTGCTAATCCTTGTGATTTCAGATATGCCTCCGAGAAGAATGCCAGAACAAGGGAGTACCTCGAATCCTTCCATGGATGTGACACCTACAGCAATGGAGAAATTGCTGAAAAGGTTTCAGTCATTTCATCCACCGACTTTGAAAGGAACGGAGAACTCCGTGGAATGTGAAAGTTGGTTGGACGATATTGAATCGCTGTTTGAATCTTTGGAGTATACTGAGGAAAAGAGGGTGAAACTGATAATACACCAGTTGCATGACGTTGCTAAACACTGGTGGATCACGACTAGAAGGGCATTGGAACAACGAGGTACGGCCATTACCTGGAATGTGTTTAAGACTGAATTTTATCTACGGTTCTTTCCAGTTTCGTATAGGAAGGACAAAGGAGCGGAATTTGCAAACTTAAAACAAGGCCAGTTAAACATTGAGGACTATGTGGCTAAGTTTTCGACATTGCTCCGATTTGCTCCTCATGTGGCTGGGAGTGATGAGGCCGTTGCAGACCAGTTTATAAATGGCCTAAATCCTGAAATTTTTACTTTGGTGAACACCGGGAGGCCCAATAATTTCACCGATGCCCTGAACAGAGCCAAGGGAGCCGAGGCGGGCCTGATGAGGCAGAGAGAGGCTTCGTTCGTGCTTCCAGTACCGGGACCACAACCACCTCCTAGATTTGAAGGTGGCAGCAGCGGTAGCGGAAAGAAGGATTTCTTGAAGGCTAGAGGGAAGCAATTCAAGAAATCAGGGACTACCTCGTCCAGTTCGAGTGGCTCTAGACAGACCGGTCAGAGCCAGAGCTATGCAGGACCGTACTGTGGTACTTGTGGAGGGAGGCATTCCACAGATCAGTGCCGAGGAGTAGTTGGCAGCTGTCGTATCTGTAGACAGCAGGGACACTTTGCCCGAGTGTGTCCACAGCGAGGTGCCCAGGGATCGCAGGCAGCTGAGTCATCTGGATCAGTGGCTCAGGCAGGTAGACGACCATCTGCCGTTCATTCCTTTCAGCCAATACCGTATACGCTGTCACAGCAGAGGCCAGGAGGGGGCCAGACCGCGAGCCAGCCTCCTAGACAGCAGGCCCGATTGTTTGCTTTGAACGAGGAGCAGGCACAGGATGCACCTGATGATGTTTTGGCAGGTAACTGCTTTATTTCTGGTTATCCTGCATATGTATTGATTGATACTGGTGCATCGCATACTTTTATTTCTGAGAGGTTTGCATTGAGTCATGCGTTACCTATTGAGTCATTGTCTGCAGTAGTGTCTGTCTCTTCGCCGTTAGGGACAGGTTTGATGTCAGTGAAATCTGTTAAATCTTGTATACTGCAGTACGATGGGCATACGATTGAGTTAGACTGTATTGTGCTTGGTTTATCTGATTTTGATTGCATTATCGGTATCGATATGTTGGCCAAGTACCGTGCTACAGTTGATTGTTTCCACAAGATTGCTCGATTTAGACCGGAAATGGCTGAGGAGTGGAAATTTTATGGTAAGGGTTCTCGTGCTAGAATTCCTTTGATATCTGCAATGAATATGACTCGACTATTGCAGAACGGAGCGGATGGATTCTTGGTATATTCAGTTGATTTACTGAAGAAGAGTCCATCATTGGCGGATTTGCCAGTGGTGTGCGAATTTGCTGATGTCTTTCCAGATGAGATTCCTGGATTGCCTCCGATTCGAGAGATAGACTTCAGCATTGAGTTAATGCCAGGAACAGTTCCGATTTCGAGAGCTCCATACAGGATGGCACCGATCGAATTGAAAGAACTGAAAGAACAGTTGGAGGATTTACTGGCCAAGGGATATATCAGACCGAGTGTATCTCCTTGGGGTGCTCCAGTACTGTTCGTGAGAAAGAAAGACGGGTCGATGAGACTTTGTATCGACTACCGGCAACTGAACAAGGCAACAGTAAAGAATAAATATCCATTGCCTCGTATCGATGATTTATTTGATCAGTTGTAGGGTTCTTCGGTGTATTCCAAGATCGATTTGAGATCTGGATGAAAGCGGACCGGTTACGGTGGCCGAAAACGCAACGGAAGCAAAAATTCGAAATTTTGAAGGGAATATTTCGGCCACCATGATTTTGTTCTTGTGTAATATTTACAAAAACTCAAATCATACATAGGATGATAAGAAAAAATACCTATCAACTTCAAAAAGTTGATTGTGGCTCCAACTTTGTTGTTAAACAACAAAGCTCTTGAATGGCATGAAGAAATCTACAAGCTCCTCCTTTTCTTTGAGTTCTTTCCTTCAAAATCAAGCCCACCACTAACTAGGTAAATCCCTTCTTGTTTTGCACTAGAAAAACAAGAAGATTTATCAAAGAGAAGTATTTTATTCTTCAACAATTTGAAGAACAAAATGGAGAAAAATCTTGGGAGAGAATTGGAGGTATGTTTCGGCCATCACACATTTGTGGAGAGGGAGAATGAGTTAATTTTCTTGTCTAGGTGTTGCAAAAAGCAAAAGTGAAAAAGTTGCATGCCATGCAATTTTTTATTCAAAAGTAATCTCCACCTCTTCACCTCCCAAGCATGTATATTATATAGTTTTTAATCAAATTAAAAACTTTGGACTAAATTTAATAATCTCAAACACATTTGAGACTAATTAAACATTACTTGAATTTACTCAAGTCCCACTAGTTAAATAATTATTTTAATTGAGCTCTACAAGACTCAATATAATTTAATTAATTCAACACTTGAATTAATTTAATTATTTGGACTCTACTAGGTCCACTAGTGTTTAATTAATTCAACACTTGAATTAATTTATTTAGTCCATAATAATGTTTATGAAAATCACAATTTTCAATTACATTATTCACTTGGCCAAATTTTAATTTAGGAACACTTCCATAAATCAAAATTTACATTTCTCTCATAGAAGTCATACTTCTATTTTTCTTTACACTTATAAACACATTTATAAGCCGTTCAACACTTTGAACTATTTTCTCCTTTATAGAAGTCATACTTCAAATTTTCCTTACGCTTATAAACTCCTTTATAAGCCGTTCAACACATTGAACTATTTTTACTTCTCATCGGGATTTACAAAGCTAGTACTTGTGTGGCCCTCAATGGTTCATTGATACAACTAGCCGTGGGTTCACATCTCCATGTGATTCGGACTAAACATGTCCTTATTCGAGCATACCCCAATTGCTCCATTCTTACTTATCAACTCCTTGATAGTAAGAACGTCAGAACTCAAGTCTGATAGTACCCAACCAATCACGTTAAACGCCTAGCAGCATCGCTTACGTGATTCCCTAGGTATCACATGATAGTGCCTGCAAGAACCATTCAATTATGGTTAGCGTACAGTACGGTCCCTTCAACTCATATATCCCGATCGATTCGACAACCATTGGTTTATCGAGAGTTGTCAATGAATCGATACTATGTGTCATGTCGTAGTTGCATCGATGGTGTAATCTATGAAACACCTTTCATAATTACAACCATACTCTGGCCAGAGATTTCGATCTACATACACATGATAACACATAGGATATCCATACCCGAAGGTAAGCGGTGAATCCCCGACTACAATGCATCGACTCCTATGTGTTTCGACAGAACACCCAACCTTGCCACCTGATGACCCCATAAGAGTCGGTAAACAAGTCAAAGTGTAATTCTAGCACATAGAGT
Source organism: Primulina eburnea (assembly GCF_022965805.1). NCBI lineage: Eukaryota > Viridiplantae > Streptophyta > Magnoliopsida > Lamiales > Gesneriaceae > Primulina > Primulina eburnea. The sequence continues at coordinate 12,945,202 of NC_133108.1, forward strand.
CTCAATGTTGTCCCGGGTCATAAGGACTAATTCTGTACAACCATAAACCAGGACTTTTCCACTCGATAAGTGAGAACCACTTGGAAAGTCCTTTTATGGAGGGTTGTTCAGTGCACTCTACAAGGAGCACCTATCTGCATGTTTGGACATCACAATGTCCCCTACCAATGAAACATGGTACTCACATCGCAGATACTAGTCTCTAACTCGAGCGGCCTATATCCTTCTTAGTGGCGGCTGAATCGACTAGGAACCGTTTAGAATATACAGTATTACAAACATGAGTTTCATGATACTCATCATATGAGCATCTCATATTCTTTCTACTATTCGTATATTCAAGGGCTTTATCTATGCAGCTAGCATGGGTATACAGATAAAGATTTGCCAAAATAATAATTTCAAATATTATTAAAATAAAGATTGCTTATACATAGAGTTTCATTGTGAACACTCGGCCAACACTTGGCTCGACGTGCACCTACTCTAACAATCTCCCACTTGCACTAGAGCCAACTACCCTTATGCTTAAAACCCATTGATTCGCGATGCTTGTCGAACAATGGTCCAGGTAAAGGCTTAGCTAGTGGATCAACAACATAATCTGCGGAGCCGACTTTGTCAATAGACACTACTCTTCTTTCCACAATCTCTCCGAGGATGTGGTACTTTCTCAATACGAGTTTGGATTTCTGATGAGACCTTGGCTCCTTTGCTTCAGCTATAGCTCCCGTGTTGTCACACAACACCGAGCAGGAGCAACTCCATTAGGAATGACTGTCCAACTTTTAGACGAAATTCCTTATCCAAACAGCCTCCCTTGCTGCATCTGATGCAGCAATGTATTCGGCCTCTGTGCTGGAATCCGTAATATTGTCTTACTTGGAACTCTTCCAAGAGACAGCAGCACCGTTGAGCATGAATACGAAACTAGAGGTTGACTTCGAGTTATCGATATCGCTTTGGAAGCTAGAGTCAGTATAGCCTTCCAATTTCAGTTCTCTACCCCCATAGACCAAGAACAACTTATTGGTCCTTCTCAACAACTTGAGGATGTCTTTCACAGCTTTCTAGTTGTGGAAGACCGGGGTTCGATTGATATCATTTCACTACATATAGTGGAAACGCCACGTCAGGACGTGTAGATATCATCCCATACATGACATTACCAATTTCCGAAGCATACGGAATGCGTGTCATCGTCACTATCTCTGCATCAGTCTCAGGAGACAGACTTGGATAGGGACACGCCATGACACATTGGTAGATGTCCTCTCAAGGACGCATCCATCGAGAACCGCTTCACGATGGTATCATGTATGTGGACTGGGTGAGACCAAGCCATCTTTTCGATCTATCTCTATAGATATGTATCCCAATACAAAAGATGCTTCACCCAAGTCCTGCATCGAGAACTTACTCGCTAACCATATCTTTGTTGATTGCAACATTCCTACATCATTCCCAATGATTAGAATGTCATCAACATAAAGCACCAGGAATGTCACAACACTCCCACTGACCTTCTTATACACATAGGGTCCCTCATGATTCATAGTAAATCAAACTATTTGATTGTACTGTCGAATCTGAGGTTCCAACTCCTAGATGCCTGCTTTAGATCATAAATAGATCTCTGAAGTTTGCATACCATATGCTCACTTCCGATAGATGTAAACCCTTCAGGTTTAGACATGTAAATAACTTTCTTAAAATCCCCATTTAAGAAAGTTTGTCTTAACATCCATCTGCCATATCTCATAGTCATACCATGCAGCTATGGCTAGCAAAATCCTTATGGACTTGAACATTACGACTGGGAAAAGGTTTCCTCAAAGTCAACTCCTTGTCTTTGAGTACATCCTTTTGCCACCAATCGCGCCTTGAAAGTCAATACCTTCCCATCCGCCCCAAGTCCCTATGGGAACAGTTCCCACAGGTGGATCCACAAGATCCTACACTTGGTCCGAATGCATGGAATTCAACTCAGATTCCATTTCTTCAAGCCACTTGGATGAATCGGCATCCGATAACGCTTCCTTGAAGGTCCTTGGATCACATCCATGGTTAGGCTCATCATGGCCCTCTTCAAGAAGCTGACCATACCTCATAGGTGGTCTCGAGAGTCTCTCGGATCTTTTAGGAGCTTGTATCTCCTCTCTTGGCTCATCGGGTGTGGGTTCCATAATTGTGGGTTTCTCTCGAACCTCTTCGAGTTCTATCATCTCCCTTTTTCTATCCAATAGAAAATCCTTTTCCCAAAAAGGTTGCATTCCTAGAAACAAACACTTTTGTTTCTTGGGGATGATAGAAATGATATCCAACTTAATTCCTTGGATATCCCACAAAGTAACATAAAATGGATCAATAATCCAATTTATCTCCCACTTACCTGCTTCACATAAGCAGGGCTCCCCATATTCTAAGATAAGAATATTTGGGAGGCTTACCCATCCATATCTCATATGGTATCTGCCTTTGAATAGACATTTAGTAGAATATCTTTTACTTTTAAGTTATAGAGATCGTTTTCAAGTTCTCAAGTACCAATTAAACATTCATTCTTGTAAATGTTGCAAACACCTTTGCTAAATAAACAAGAATATCCATTTTTATCACAATAGAAATGGAAACAATGTTTTACACCAAACAGGTACAAACAAAACATCTCTTAAAATTAACTTAAAGTCATTGTTCAACAATAAGTAAACATCCTTAATAGCCTTGGCAGCAACTCTTGCTCCATTGCCCATCCTCAAGAAGGTCACACCTTCCTTAAGCTTCCTACTTCTTCCCATCACCTGTAACACATTACAGAGATGTGAGTCACAACCGGTATCTAATACCCAAGAAGTAGAGTTAATTAAAATGTTTACTTAAATTTAGAACATACCGTTTCCAGAACACTTCTGGGCAAGATATTCTTTGCAATTTCGCCTCCAATGTCCAGGCTTCTTGCAGTGATGGCAAACATCACCAGTCTTGTCAGCCTTAACTGGTCTGGCTGCCACAACGGGATTCGGAGATTGCCTCAACAAGGGCTCGTTCTTCTCGGGACGTTGGAAAGAACGTTTCTTTCCATTCCCATGTGGATCAATCTTCGTACCAGATGAAGAACCCACATAAAGAACCGACTTCTCTTTCTTGATAGTGGACTCAAAGGTAACAAGCATGTTTACCAACTCCTCAAGGGTCGGTTCCATCTTGTTCATGTTGTAGTTCACCACAAAAGGATCAAATGAGCTAGGCAGCGATAACAGCAACATGTCGGTGGTCAACTCCGAAGGCAGGATCAGATCCATGCCAACGAGCTTGTCCACGAGCCCGATCACCTTTAGGCCATGCTCATGGACCGAGGTCCCCTCTCGCATGCGCAAAGTGATCAGCTCCTTGACGGTAGCATGCCTAAGAGGACGCGTTTGCTCTCCAAAGAGCTCTTTGAGACGCAAATGAATGTCAGCAGCACTCTTTGCACCCTCAAAACGCCTCTGTAGCTCATCGTTCATAGAAGTCAGCATATAACACCTGGCTATCAAGTCATGGTCACACCATTCCTTGTAAGCCTGCAATTCCTCAGGATTGCAGTCAGTCGGAGCCTCAACAGGGGGCGACTGAGTTAGTGTATATGTTACCCTTTCCGAATTTAAGACTATTTTCAAATTTCTTAGCCAAGTGAGGTAATTAGGTCCAGTTAATATGTGTTTGTCGAGTATTATAGATATCGAATTGCGCATCGAAGACATTGTCGATTTGTACTGAAAAGTAAAAACAGATAAATGTTGATGACTATTTTAAATATTTGGTAAGATATAAAGTATGGACTTTAACTTTATAAATATTTACTCCCACTGTTTTGACATCTTTCACTACCCTCTAGTGAAAACGGGAAACTCCTTTCCTCAGTAGGTACGTAAGGTCCAATTAGCGAATTATGATCCCGAATAATATCAGCCAATCACAATTCCTAAAAGGTAGTTTCCAATTGCATCACAATGCAACCCTTAACGTAAACTTTTGTCTCACGTTTGATTAGGACCCAATAATATGACGTCGTTCATCTTCACGTGTCAAGCCTTACCCATCGATGTTGAACCTTAATGGACGGTCGCCATGAGTTCCCTCAATAATATGAGCCGAAATCATGGGAGTTCCACGTAGTTCACATCACCATGTCAATGGATGTCACAGCTTTCCGGCACCCAAAGCTCCCCCAATAATATGAGCCGAGCCCCGAGTACAGGGTAGCGTTCATCATGCACCCATTGTCGATGGAAGACAAGGAAATTATAACCAATTTTATAATTCCCCTTTTCGGGCTTGATATTAATTTTGAATCTTATTCAAAATGAGGGTTTTTAATTTTGAAAGGTCTCATCATTAATTTTATTTTAAAAGCTCGCCATGTTTGATCGTATGTTTGCCGGATTCATGCAACTTTGTTATTATCATAATAATAACGCACATACTCATTATTTATAACATATCATGCATATATTATAAACAGTAAACAATACAAGGATGATCAATTGCCCCAACTCTAATGGCCCGTGTGAGCCAAACACGGGCCTAGGTCCAATCCTAGGGTAAATGCACGGGATGCAATGCAACTAAATTATTACATTAGCATCCAATATTACATGTCTTCGATCTTCATAATCACCAAGGCCACCATCTTCCAATCTTGATCTTCCCCTATTCTAATATTTACAAATAAATATCCATGGCACATAGGGATACATCTCATGGGGTGGGAACAGGCCATAAACCAAGCCCACTTTAAATTGATAATTATTACAATCATACAACACAAATATCCTAGCATACACCTAGCAAATTGGGCTTGGGCTTTTGATCATCCTTCATGCACAATATCACATATCATACACCATCAATTAATTATCACTATAATTAATTGATCCAATATTATATATCTTGATCCAATCACTAACCGCCACAATTATAAATTAAATTAACAAAGTATACAAACACCTTTGTCTACTTTCAAATTAATTTATTTATAATCGAATTTCTTGTAAATCACCATTTACTATAAATAATTAAAGTCCTACTTCAATTATTTATTTTATGAGAAAATATGTGCAACAATTGTAAATTTAAACTTAAGGGCCCAAAACTCATTTTTCATCAAAAATACTTTGGCCCATTTAAATTTCACAAAATATGTTGGTCATCCAATGGCCCAACATCACAAGGCCCATGACACTTGGATTAACCAAAACACTTTTGGAAACCCTAGCCGTCATCGCCGTCGCCGGAGCTCCGTCGCCGGATTCCGGCAACAAAAAAATTTTTTTTTTTTTTATTTTAAAAATGAAGCATTTCGGGCAGCCCCTTGGGCTGCCCCTCGGCTGCCCGAAATTTTCGGGCAGCCCCTTCGGGCAGCCCTCGGGCAGCCCCGAAAAACAATTTTTTTTTTTTTTTTTGTTTTGTAAATTTCGGCCTTGATGTTTTGTTGCACAAAAAAATCTCAAACGGTTAGAAATCGATCTCAACATAATATTATGCAAATATTACACAAAATCCGTAACCTTAGCTCGGATACCACTTGAAAGCGGACCGGTTACGGTGGCCGAAAACGCAACGGAAGCAAAAATTCGAAATTTTGAAGGGAATATTTCGGCCACCATGATTTTGTTCTTGTGTAATATTTACAAAAACTCAAATCATACATAGGATGATAAGAAAAAATACCTATCAACTTTAAAAAGTTGATTGTGGCTCCAACTTTGTTGTTAAACAACAAAGCTCTTGAATGGCATGAAGAAATCTACAAGCTCCTCCTTTTCTTTGAGTTCTTTCCTTCAAAATCAAGCCCACCACTAACTAGGTAAATCCCTTCTTGTTTTGCACTAGAAAAACAAGAAGATTTATCAAAGAGAAGTATTTTATTCTTCAACAATTTGAAGAACAAAATGGAGAAAAATCTTGGGAGAGAATTGGAGGTATGTTTCGGCCATCACACATTTGTGGAGAGGGAGAATGAGTTAATTTTCTTGTCTAGGTGTTGCAAAAAGCAAAAGTGAAAAAGTTGCATGCCATGCAATTTTTTATTCAAAAGTAATCTCCACCTCTTCACCTCCCAAGCATGTATATTATATAGTTTTTAATCAAATTAAAAACTTTGGACTAAATTTAATAATCTCAAACACATTTGAGACTAATTAAACATTACTTGAATTTACTCAAGTCCCACTAGTTAAATAATTATTTTAATTGAGCTCTACAAGACTCAATATAATTTAATTAATTCAACACTTGAATTAATTTAATTATTTGGACTCTACTAGGTCCACTAGTGTTTAATTAATTCAACACTTGAATTAATTTATTTAGTCCATAATAATGTTTATGAAAATCACAATTTTCAATTACATTATTCACTTGGCCAAATTTTAATTTAGGAACACTTCCATAAATCAAAATTTACATTTCTCTCATAGAAGTCATACTTCTATTTTTCTTTACACTTATAAACACATTTATAAGCCGTTCAACACTTTGAACTATTTTCTCCTTTATAGAAGTCATACTTCAAATTTTCCTTACGCTTATAAACTCCTTTATAAGCCGTTCAACACATTGAACTATTTTTACTTCTCATCGGGATTTACAAAGCTAGTACTTGTGTGGCCCTCAATGGTTCATTGATACAACTAGCCGTGGGTTCACATCTCCATGTGATTCGGACTAAACATGTCCTTATTCGAGCATACCCCAATTGCTCCATTCTTACTTATCAACTCCTTGATAGTAAGAACGTCAGAACTCAAGTCTGATAGTACCCAACCAATCACGTTAAACACCTAGCAGCATTGCTTACGTGATTCCCTAGGTATCACATGATAGTGCCTGCAAGAACCATTCAATTATGGTTAGCGTACAGTACGGTCCCTTCAACTCATATATCCCGATCGATTCGACAACCATTGGTTTATCGAGAGTTGTCAATGAATCGATACTATGTGTCATGTCGTAGTTGCATCGATGGTGTAATCTATGAAACACCTTTCATAATTACAACCATACTCTGGCCAGAGATTTCGATCTACATACACATGATAACACATAGGATATCCATACCCGAAGGTAAGCGGTGAATCCCCGACTACAATGCATCGACTCCTATGTGTTTCGACAGAACACCCAACCTTGCCACCTGATGACCCCATAAGAGTCGGTAAACAAGTCAAAGTGTAATTCTAGCACATAGAGTCTCAATGTTGTCCCGGGTCATAAGGACTAATTCTGTACAACCATAAACCAGGACTTTTCCACTCGATAAGTGAGAACCACTTGGAAAGTCCTTTTATGGAGGGTTGTTCAGTGCACTCTACAAGGAGCACCTATCTGCATGTTTGGACATCACAATGTCCCCTACCAATGAAACATGGTACTCACATCGCAGATACTAGTCTCTAACTCGAGCGGCCTATATCCTTCTTAGTGGCGGCTGAATCGACTAGGAACCGTTTAGAATATACAGTATTACAAACATGAGTTTCATGATACTCATCATATGAGCATCTCATATTCTTTCTACTATTCGTATATTCAAGGGCTTTATCTATGCAGCTAGCATGGGTATACAGATAAAGATTTGCCAAAATAATAATTTCAAATATTATTAAAATAAAGATTGCTTATACATAGAGTTTCATTGTGAACACTCGGCCAACACTTGGCTCGACGTGCACCTACTCTAACACTGGATACCATCAATTGAGAGTCAGGGACTCTGATATCTCAAAGACAGCATTCAGAACCAGGTATGGACACTATGAGTTTATTGTCATGCCTTTTGGTTTGACGAATGCACCAGCGGTATTTATGGGATTGATGAACCGCGTATTTCAGAAATACTTGGATGATTTTGTGATCATATTCATTGATGATATATTGATTTATTCAAAGAATATGATTGAGCATGCTAATCATATGAGGACTGTGTTGAGCATTTTGAGGGCAGAGAAATTGTATGCTAAATTGTCGAAATGCGAGTTTTGGCTGAAACAGGTTGTGTTTCTGGGTCACACTATATCGGGAGACGGTATATCAGTTGATCCCAGTAAGGTTGAACCGTGATTAGTTGGCCGAGACCTACATCTGTACCAGAAATTCGCAGTTTTATGGGTTTGGCAGGATATTATCGCCGATTCATTAAAGATTTTTCGAGTATTGCCAAATCGATTACGCAGTTAACCCAGAAGAATGCTCCATTTGTGTGGACAGAAGACTGTGAATCCAGTTTTCTTGAGTTGAAAAAGAGACTGACCAGTGCACCTGTGTTGACGATTCCTTCAGGTACTGGTGGATTTGTCGTTTATTGTGATGCATCTCACCGAGGATTCGGTTGTGTTTTAATGCAGCGAGGGCATGTGATTGCTTATGCCTCGAGACAGCTGAAACCCCATGAAACTCGTTATCCAATTCATGATCTTGAATTGGCAGCCATAGTCTTTGCATTGAAGATATGGCGACATTACCTCTACGGTGAGAAATTTGAAATATATTCTGATCACAAGAGCTTGAAATATCTGTTTTCGCAATCAGAGCTAAATATGAGACAGCGGAGATGGCTGGATTTACTGAAAGATTTCGATTGTGAAATCAAGTATTATCCAGGGAAGTCAAATGTAGCAGCTGATGCACTAAGTCGAAAGGTATGTGCACTATCCTTATCGACTATAGGTGTTTCAAATCTGATTGAAGACTGCTGTTTGTCTGGATTAATATTTGAGACAGATCGTCAGCCTCTGAGATTGTGTGCTGATCGAGCTGAACCAGAGCTACTTTTGAAAATTAAAACAGCTCAGAAAGTTGATCAAAATGTACAGAATTCGATTGCGATGGTCAGAACTGGACATCAATCGGAATATCAGGTTCGTGAAAATGTCTTGTATGTGAATAATCGTATTGTTGTGCCAAATGTTTCAGAATTGAGACAGCGAATACTGACAGAAGCGCACAACAGTCGTTTTAGCATTCATCCTGGTGGCAGGAAAATGTATAATGATTTAAAGACACAGTATTGGTGGAAACAAATGAAATCTGATGTGACTGAATTTGTAGCCAAGTGTCTGAATTGCCAACAGGTGAAGGCTGAAAAAAAGAAACCAGGAGGATTGTTACAGAGTTTGTCCATTCCTGAATGGAAATGGGATCACATTTCCATGGATTTTGTGACACAGTTGCCGAGATCCTCCAGAGGTTGTGATGCGATTTGGGTCGTGATTGATCGATTGACCAAATCTGCTTGTTTTATCCCATACAAAATGACCTACAGGTACGACAAGATGGCCGATATTTATATCCGAGAAGTGATTAGATTGCACGGAGTGCCGAAGTCGATTGTTTCAGATCGTGATCCTCGATTCACTTCGCACTTCTGGCAGAGTTTACAGCAGGCTCTAGGTACGAAGTTACATCTGAGTACCGCATATCATCCACAGACCGATGGACAGTCAGAGCGGACTATCCAGACACTGGAGGATATGCTGAGAGCCGTAGTGCTCGATTTTAGCACTAGCTGGCAAGATGCATTGCCATTGTGTGAGTTTTCGTACAACAATAGCTATCAGACGAGTACTGAGATGGCACCTTTTGAAGCGTTGTACGGAAAGAAATGCAGATCCCCATTATATTGGGATGATATCTCTGAAGTTCCTGAGACTGGACCTGACATGATCAGAGATATGACCGAGAAAGTTAAATTGATTCAGAAGGAAAATGAAGGCAGCTCAAGACCGACAAGCCAAATATGCCAACCTCAGACGACGACCGTTGGTATTTGAAGCTGGAGACCGAGTATTCCTGAAGATTTCACCTTTCAGAGGAGTTGTCAGATTTGGCAAGAAAGGGAAATTGTCTCCAAGATATGTTGGTTCTTATGAGATTCTCGAAAAGATAGGAGATCGTGCCTATCGACTTGCATTACCGCCTTCATTATCTGGGATACATGATGTTTCTCATGTGTCGATGCTGCGGAAATATCTCCCTGATGATTCTCACGTGATTCAGCCAGACGAGACCGAGCTGGATGAGACATTGAGTTATGTCGAGAAACCGATCCGGATTATCGATCGTAAAGATAAACAGCTCAGAACAAAGACGATTCCTCTTGTGAAAGTTCAATGGACTCGTCATGGTGTTGAAGAAGCCACTTGGGAGACTGAATCTGATATGAGACAAGAATTCCCAGCATTGTTTTGTTAATGTAAATTCCTGATACTGTTCTGTATATATACTCCTTCTGATATGATTGATTGCTTGTGATTTCGAGGACGAAATCGTATCTTAGGGGGGGAGAAATGTAATGCCCAAGAATTAATCACTGTAAATATCGATGATTGATTTATCATTTCAGGTGATTATGACGGGATTAATCGGGACACCGAGAAATGTATTCAGAACGAAATTATGTAATGTGTAGTGTGAGCAGCACTGCACCCGCGGCCTAGGAAGCACCGCACCCGCGGTGCATGGGCAGTAGGGTGTGCAATTCTGCCGAAGCAGTACCGCACCCGCGGTAAGTAACAGCACCGCACCCGCGGTGCAGGACCGCACCCGCGGTGCTGCGTGTTGCGCGGAAAATGTGCCACCTCGTTGAATACATGCACGGATATATATAAACTGAAACCCTTCGGAAATTCAGCAGAATTCGAGAAAAGGTCCGAGGAAAGTTTCTGAAAATCCTTACGCCTTTATATTTCAATCCGTCCGTCTGATTTTGAATCCGACTTCGGTATTGAGTTCCTGGCAACGTAGGCTACAACTGGACGTAAGTTTTACTGCATTTTGACATGTTTTAGAATTATGATATTGTCAGAACTGAATGGAACTCATATATGCTGTTCTTGACATATGAGACATTATAGAATCGAAGTCAGACTAAGAAACGGACTGATTATGGAATTGTTATGAATTTTTAGGGTATATTGATTTATACCAGACAGAACTGAATTGTGATTGGATTACAGATTGTATTTGATATGAGTTATGGATTGTAACTATTATCTGTTGAATTGGTATTGACGGGGATATTGAAATTGTACCGTTATACCGTTGATTTGAATTAAATCCAGATTGATCAGATTGTTATGGAATTGAATGGTATATTGACATGAGATTATTAATATTGTCAGTACCAGACAGATTGTGCGTTCAGGACTTCGACTGAGCCAGAAATCGACGAAAGAAAGGTATAAGTCAATGTGGTATTGGGAGATGGACTTGAGTCGGTTTGGACTTGAGTTTCCCTAAATCACATACTTTACTTTATTGCATTGAATTGATGATATACTTGTTCTCTTGATTTTAGATGACAGGTAGTAGACGAGTTATCTTGTGACAGAAGTGCCGGATAGTGGTGGTAACGCCACGGCACATTGCACGATGTCTCAAGATAGGATTTAGTGATTGAGTTACAGTCCATGACGGATAGGTCAGGACACCGGATGTTTGGTTATATCGAGTAATAGGAAATGGGAATTCGTCTATTACGGAATTCGATATAGGAATACCAGGATATTGGTTATATCGAGTAATAGGAATACGGTTCCTTCTATTACGGAATTCGATATAGGAATACCACATCTGGAAACCGGGATCCCTAGACTAGGATTGAGTCTAGTCTGAATTATGAGTAATTTCGACAGTTTGATTTGATATTGTTTATGTTTCAGATTTTGATACATATTCATGTTACCTGATTACATGCTTTATATTTGTTTATATGATTGCATGTTTCATTGATTTATACTGGGATTATATTCTCACTGGTATATCCGGCTGTTGTCTTGTCTGTATGTGTACTTGACAACAGGTGGGACAGGATGTAGTGACCTGTTCCAGAATCACCTACTAATCAAGAACTAAGCATGCAATTAACTTAATTACTAATAATCAGAGATAACAACGGAAATATGGCCGACGACAATAGTTATACAACCCAATCAGAACAACTCAAAATATATATTCGGTACAACCATATCGAATAGAATAGTACTGAAAACTAAACCAACCAGCTACTCACTGTCCTCCTCCTGCTCTTCCTGAGCCATCCAACCTGAGGCCTGCCCCATGGGAATGGGGTGTCCAAGATAAACAAAACCGAGGACGTGAGCGATAAGAACGCTCAGTACAAAAGCATGAGTATACAAGCCTATATGAAATGCACATGCTATGATATGATACCAGGGTAGTCAAGAAACAGGAGTAACAAAGGATCTCAAAATGCTCAGTCTAGAGGCGCCAAGTGGATAGTGCCGCGCGGTACTCCTCTGGGTCACTGCATCCACTACAAGAACAGATGTGGACCTAAAATGTCCCGGATCACCGAAGCCCTCCGGACCCGTCGGCCACTGTGTACTCTCGGTGTCCATGCGTCCACAAGACAAGACAGGGCTGAGCGGCCCCACAAGATATAGCTTATCTCGAAAGAGATACAGCTCAACAGTAAAGGCTATCTCGAAGGAGATAGGCTCAACATGAAATGCAACATGCATCATAAAACGTGACATAATAGCATGCATCATATGACATATATCAATGCACCACATAATCATGCAACACATATAAGGATGTATACTCGACCAGGATATCTCGGATAGTACTTTCGTACCTCTATCACAGCAAGCCTAGCCTTAAGCAACACCGCTAATCAGGTCTAGAACAAGCCTACGCATCAAAAGCATACCCAATGAACAATACTACCATGCTCGACTAGCAAAACCAGTACTACCAAAGGTTTAGGGTTTACCTTCGTCCGTCGACAGCCCTTTGATGTTGATTGCCTCGTAACTCAGGCGTCACTACGCTACCAATCCTGGCAGCTCTTGGCTATCGCTCGACCGACAACTAACCCTAGAAACCTTCCAAACTTCTCAAATATGAGACACAACTCAAGAATTTGCAATGCAAAATGAGGAAATCCGAGCACTATTTATAGGCTATGTTCGGATCCACCGAACCCACTTCGGAACGTCCGAACTCCTACGTGTCCATCGGCTCTTGACACCTCATGATCGGATCCACCGAACCTACACTTCGGATCATCCGAACTTGCATGTAAACTGACGTGTCGATCAACTCTTGACACCTCATGATCGGATCCACCGAACCCACTTCGGATCGTCCGAACTCTTCGGTGCTACCGAACCATCTTCGGTCCGTCCGATCATGACCACGGTCAAAATTACACATTAAACCTTCTTAATCACCATTAATCCGTTAATTACCCAATTTGGAATTCGGGCTACTACACAGGATCAGGGTCCAGGAGATGAGGAGAGATCGTGATTAGAGTGGAGGCTCCGGACTTGGATTAGAGATAGGGTTGAACACTTGACATTAGTTGTTAAACCTTAGTTTATTTTGAATGCATGCAGTACAGGATTTGTATTGTATTTTATACTGATATGTATATGAGTTTGATGTCACTACGTTCCGCAATTTAAAAAAAAAAATATATAGACCCTGTTTTAATTGATTAATTAGTCCCAATTATGATTAAGAACTTGATTAGCGTCCGGGTCCCCACACATAAAGTCTTCCAAAAGTAACTCAAGAATTTAACATCGCGACCAGAAATAATAGTCCTAGGAATGCCATGCAACCTAGCGACTTCTCTAAAGAACAAATCCGCAATGTTTGAAGCATCATCGGTTTTATGACAAGCTATAAAATGTGCCATCTTAGATAATCTATCCACAAAAACAAAAATAGAATCCCTCCCCTTCTTAGTCCTAGGCAACCTCAAAATAAAGTCCATAGAAATGTCAATCCAAGTTCTTTTTAAGAATAGCACGCAAAAGTGCTCCCAAAGTTCTATTGACAACTTCAGTTTTTGCATCCGTTTGAGGATGACAAGTAGTAGAAAACAACAATTTTGTGTCAAGTTTAGCCCATAAAGTCTTCCAAAAGTAACTCAAGAATTTAACATCGCGACTAGAAACAATAGTCCTAGGCATGCCATGCAACCTAACGACTTCTCTAAAGAACAAATCCGCAATGTTTGAAGCATCATCGGTTTTATGACAAGCTATAAAATGTGCCATTTTAGAGAATCTATCCACAACAACAAAAATAGAATCCCGCCCCTTCTTTGTGGGGACCCGGACGCTAATCAAGTTCTTAATCATCGTTGGGATTTAATTATCTGTTCTGATAAACAGGGTCTAAAATTTTTCTTTTTAAATTATATAACTGCGGAAGGTAATGGAATCTAAATACTATATATGTCTGTATATAAAATACAATTCAGTATTAAAAATATAATAATGTACAACATTTTAATCTAAGGTTCACTACTAAAATTCTAGTAGTAAAATCCAATCTACTGTAAGTCCGGAATCACCACGCTAAAATCGTCTTCGCTCATCATCTTCGTGACCCCGATCCTGCCTCCCCTGATGTCATGCACACATACAAACAAGACACCAGCCGGATAACTCCGGTGAGAGTAAATCCCAGTATAAAACATGGTAAGCATGTATATAAACAAACTAATTCATAGAACATGCGATCCTGTATAAACCAATATATTTCATAATCTATGAAATAAATCAAATAAGCATGTAACTCAAATCAGATAAACATGCATCTAAACGATCTAAATCATAAAAACATGCTAGCACCACTGGAAGCAATAACGATGGGTCCCATGATCTAGGAGCCACATTCATATAAGCATGAAGTCCTAATCAAATCATGTCTAGACTTGACTCGGTCTATAACTCTAGGGATCCCGGTGTGAATAAGACGATCTATCACCTACCCAACCACTCGGGGTGACTGTACGTCTTATTCCTAGACTTCGGTCTATCTGTATCCACATCTACAATAGGAAAGGTGATCTTCTCCTAAGCTGTGATATCACCGAACGTCTATCAGTCTAGCTTATCTCCAAACTGTCCTATCTTAAATGCATGAATACAATCAGTAAACAAAGCATAATCATATAAAACATAAACAAGAATATAATATGTGATTTATTGGGCAACTCAATTAGTGATCATAATTGAGTTGTTTCTTCCCGAATATCACATGAATTATACCTTTGTCGTCCCGGTCTGACGAAGACGATGATCTGTATTCAAAATCTGTCCATTTCAATCTGAAATGACAATTTCGAATACATTGTATCAGTGAATAACTCAATATACAATCTGTTCTGATCAATACTCAATTCAGTATACAATCTGATCAATGTCTGAACAAGATACAATCTGAGTCATATCAATAATATCCCAATCTAATCGACATCATATCTGAATCTGATCAATCTAAATCAACTGATGTTTAAACGGCATAACAACACAGTCTCGATACCCCGTCAGTCTAAACATCATAAATGTAATATCAGACTTCATAATCAATAACAATACTAGTCCTAATCTCAATAACAATACAATTCTGATATGAAATCTCAGTCAAATCAACTCTGAAAAACATAACAAATACAGAAACAGTATGTTATTTAATCTGTCTTCAATTCTACCTTGTCTACGGTAGTAGAAACACCATATCTGAATCCCATGCAATTCTAGCAATATCATATTCTCAAAACGTAACGAAACTTACGTCCTTGATGTGAATCTTAACACGAATAAATAGCAAACACGATTAAAAATAATTCGCACCCTCTATTCAATTACGATAATAAGATTCGTATGTTTTCCCGATCTTTTGAATCAAGTATTGTTGTGTTATTCACCTCTAAACTACGAAAGTTTAGCAACAAATAAACACGGAATAACAATCGAAAACTAGAACGAACCTTCGAAGAACGATGCCTACGACAATCCGCACAAGAACGATCGACAAACGCCACAAAGTTATAAACTTTGATAAGTTTGATTTGATTTAACAAAGCTAAATCCTTGAAAAGTTGAGAGAAAAATCTCACAAATTTGATAAACTCAAAATAATATGTGTATTGTGTGTAATTTTCGTCCCTAATACATTATAATAAAGGAAAGATATCAAAGATCTAGTCTCCCAAAATAATAAAACTCTAGAAAAGGTAATTTTTCTCGGCCAAAACTCTAGGACACGGACCCCGTGTGTGCCTCCGTGTCCGGGTCCGTGTACACTCGGGTAACAACTTCAGCTGGAACAAGGGACACGGACCCCGTGCTCACCTCCGTGTACGGGTCCGTGTAGACACGGTCTTCGCCTATGTAGTAGGGCACGGACCCCGTGCCTGGGTCCGTCTTCAGGTCCGTGTAGGCTCTGTAGTTGCTCATCTCAGGGTGTAAAGGGCACGGACCCCGTGTGCAGGTCCGTGTGCTGGTCCGTGCAGACTCGGCCGATGAGAATAATGTTTGAATCATGTTCCTTTGGCCTTCCAACATACTCCCATGCATCACGACCCCTTCATCATTTTGCTCCTCGCACGTAAATCCATCTTCTTTGCTCATACTCCCGTGCAAGGCTACCACGATCGCATCATCCTCCCCTTCTTGAAAAGGATTTGTCCTCAAATCTTGCCCCCTTACACAAAAACGAAGCAAGTTAGTAACAACAAGGAGGATATTATCAACATACTTACCTTTAAGCGCAAGTTTGTAGATGCCATTGCCCACACGCGCCATGAACGCCTTGATCCCTAACTCCATGGCAGCATTCACTATCAACTCACCAACATCAACATATACCAAATAATAAATGACATAAAATGATAGAATACCGTTAAGTATCACAAAAATCAAGTTCCTCCCCTTCTTAGACCTAGTAAACACAAAAATGAAATCCATACACGTGTACGACCATAGCTCACTAGGAATAAGAAAGGCTTCAAGCAACTTATAGAAATCAAGCTCAGGTGCCCTAGCCCTATAGGCAATGCATTCTTTGCTATTCCATTTAACATACCTCTTCATATGCAACCAACATAGAAATCCATGAATTTTGTCAATGATGAAATCACAACAATACGCCTCACTAACGATTATTTCATAAAATGAGCATAACATGAACAATTTAATCTCCTTAAAATTATATTCATCATGAACAAAGAAATTATTATATTCATTTAACTCACCACATGAATTTGATTCTAATGCACATAGGTCATTGTCATGACAAAGTGTCAATTGGACAAACTTTGAACACTCAAAATCAATAACATTCGAATCTAATTCATGCAATACATCTCCCTCCTCATTTCTATGACACTTCGGCAACAAGATGAAATTACATTCATATCTCCTAAACATCACATTTTCAAGTTGCTCCCATAATTCTTGAAGACAAGACAACAATGAATTAAGGTAAAGAAGAAAATCATACCTCATAGTTGTTGTAGTGGCAACTAACCTTACCTCGCCGTGATTGCACTTGCATTCTCTAGGCTCAAACTTTTGGGTTCTCCCTTCGACAGGATTCACTTGTCTCCTTGTCATGATAACTCCACGATCCTGCAAATAAGAAATAGCAATGCTCGGGATTGAACCGGCGATTTCATCACAATATGGGTAAACCACTTTGTACAAAGGTACATGTAATGGTTTATGTAATAATAAACAACTCTTAACCTCACTCTTTTCACTCCTTTGGGCCATAAGATTATTTTTCTTTTCTTTTTCTTTGGCCTCTTTTTCTCTCTCTTTTTTCTTTTCGATGGTCATCTCACTCTTTTGTTCACTCTTTCTTTCGACCATATATTTTTCTTTTTCTTTTTCTAAAGCCATCTCACTCTTTTGGACACTCTTTTTTTCGGCCTCATCTCTTTTTTTCTTTTTCAATTGATCTTCAAGTATTTGTTTTGGTGACAAAGGTAGTAATACAATTGGTTCTTTGTTTAGGACAAATGAGTACCTATTCTTGAAACCATCATGTGTTACCTTCCTATCGAATTGCCAAGGTCTACCCAACAAGATATGACAAGCATGCATAGGCACCACGTTACACAAAACCTCATCCACATACTTCCCAATAGAAAAGGACACTAGAACTTGCCTATTCACTTTCACCTCTGCACAATCATTCAACCATTGAAGTCTATATGGTTGAGGGTGCTTTAAAGTAGGCAAACTCAACTTCTCCACCATCTCACAACTGGCTACGTTGGTACAACTTCCCCCATCTATAATAACGTTGCAAACCTTTTCGTTCACAAAGCACCTAGTATGGAACAAGTTCCCCCTTTGATTAGTCTCCTCCTCCTCGACTTGGCCAATCATGATACGCCTAGTCACCAATGATTCACCTACAACCGGCTCATATCCCTCAACAGGATCCTCCAACGCAGGCATCTCATCATCATCACCCTCAATTTGGGACTCATACTCACCATAAGCATTCAAAACCATCACCTCTTATTAGGACATTCGCTAGCAATATGACCCAACCCTTGACACCTATAGCATTTAGTATCCCTAGAACGATTAGAAGGAGTTCAGATTTACCTTGGACTCCTTGCTTAGGTGCCTCTTGCTTAGTGTCAAATCTTGGCTTGGCCACCATTTTATTTTCCTCATGCTTCACAACATTGGATTGCCAAGAAGAAGACGTACCTCCAGTTTGGTTGGTGCGGCAAACTCCACGCCGTTTGAGTTGTTGTTCCACCTTTATGGCCATTTGCACCATCTCGTCTAGATCCAAGTAGTGCCGAAGCTCAACTTGATCTTGGATTTCCCTGTTCAAACCACAAAGAAAACGAGCCATTGTTGCTTCATTATCTTCTTCAATATTGGCCCTAATCATGACTACCTCCATCTCCTTATAATAGTCCCCAACACTCTTCAACCCTTGCCTCAAAGTTTGTAACCTCTTAAACATCTCCCTATAATAGTGGTTAGGCACAAACCTCTTCCTCATTACCCTCTTCATCTCATCCCAAGATTCAATGGGTCTCTCATTATACTTTCTTTTAGTGGTCACTAATTGATCCCACCAAATGAGAGCATAGTCTAAGAATTCAACCACCGCCAACCTCACCTTCTTTTGTTCGGAGTAGTGGTGACATTCAAATACGAACTCTACCCTCTTTTCCCACTCTAGGTATGCCTCCGGGTCAGATTTCCCATGGAACGATGGAATTTTCATCTTAATGCTACCCATATGACCACCTTCCCTAGTCTCCTCATATCTACCCCGCATGGCTTCTCTTCTCCCTCTCCCAAATCCTCTATCTCTTCCATTCCTATCCCAATTCTCATTTTGACTCTCATCGCCTCCTCCCAAATCATACTCCTCATCATCTCTACCCAAATTCTTAGGCTTAGGTTTACCCCCACTAACACTAACCTCAAGTTTACCCAACCTCTCATGCAACACCTCCATTTGGGTCGTCATCACCCTACTAAAATCCCCAAACAACGCATCTAGTTGGGCCTTGGACAACCCCGAATTCGAACTATCTCCTACCTCCCTCTCCATTTAATATCAATTTGTACCTGCTAGAAAAGGTTAGTAGAAATAAAATAATCCTCACCCAAATGCTCACGGTCACTCCAAAGAAATTCACTCGTCTTTTCTCACAATTTTGTTTGCTCACAACAAATACTCACCGTTCACTCCAAAGAAAAGTCACTCGCACTCAAGTGTATCACTCAAATTTTGAGAGCTCTCTTGGAAGTGCTCAAGCTTTGTATTCTGGGTATATCAAACAATCAAGGTTCAAACTTGTGAACAAATGCGACCGACTCACTTGGTCTGTGTAGACAAGAAATTCGAATATAGGGAATATATACATATATATATATATATATTTTTTTTTGGACTGTGAGAGACAATTGAATATGACTCTCTAAAGGGAATAGAACAATATACCAAAACAATTGTGTAGGAAAATTTTCGAAATTTTGTACTCTTTTTTTTTCGCCTGAGTACTACTCGAAAATCCCCCCCAAAAAAAAAAAAAGACACCAACAAATTTCGAGAATCACAGATTCACGAAAAATTTTACGAAGACGATAGAACAAACAGATCTGAAAGCGGAATTAAAGAATATCACAGATCTGAAATTTAATAACAAGATACTTACTTGAATTCAATAAACCTGGCTCTGATACCAAATGATGTGAATCTTAACACGAATAAATAGCAAACACGATTAAAAATAAATCGCACCCTCTATTCAATTACGATAATAAGATTCGTATGTTTCCCCGATCTTTTGAATCAAGTATTGTTGTGTTATTCACCTCTAAACTACGAAAGTTTAGCAACAAATAAACACGGAATAACAATCGAAAACTAGAACGAACCTTCGAAGAACGATGCCTACGACAATCCGCACAAGAACGATCGACAAACGCCACAAAGTTATAAACTTTGATAAGTTTGATTTGATTTAACAAAGCTAAAGCCTTGAAAAGTTGAGAGAAAAATCTCACAAATTTGATAAACTCAAAATAATATGTGTATTGTGTGTAATTTTCATCCCTAATACATTATAATAAAGGAAAGATATCAAAGATCTAGTCTCCCAAAATAATAAAACTCTAGAATAGGTAATTTTTCTCGGCCAAAACTCTAGGACACGGACCCCGTGTGTGCCTCCGTGTCCGGGTCCGTGTACACTCGGGTAACAACTTCAGCTGGAACAAGGGACACGGACCCCGTGCTCACCTCCGTGTACGGGTCCGTGTAGACACGGTCTTCGCCTATGTAGTAGGGCACGGACCCCGTGCCTGGGTCCGTCTTCAGGTCCGTGTAGGCTCTGTAGTTGCTCATCTCAGGGTGTAAAGGGCACGGACCCCGTGTGCAGGTCCGTGTGCTGGTCCGTGCAGACTCGGACGATGAGAATAATGTTTGAATCATGTTCCTTTGGCCTTCCAACATACTCCCATGCATCACGACCCCTTCATCATTTTGCTCCTCGCACGTAAATCCATCTTCTTTGCTCATACTCCCGTGCAAGGCCTACCACGATCGCATCAGTCTTTGTATAGCTCAAGTCGAGAGAAGTTCAAAACTGAAGTCGGATTTGAATTCTGATTGACGGATTTCTCACAATCGCGAGTTTAAAAGGTTTCTCTCCAAAACCTCGACCTTATTCTGATTTTTCTGAGAAATAACGTGTCAATCATTTATATATATATATTGCATGCAAACTCTGAAACGTGGCATCATTTTTCAGCAACCACGCATGACCGCGGGTGCGGTAGTGCAAGGAGCGCGGGTGCGCTCATGCTTCGGCATTATCCTCATTTTCTGAAATTCACCACCGCGGGTGCGGTACATCTTAGACCGCGGGTGCGGTACCACCACCGCGGGTGCGGTCTTGTTCTTACCGCGGGTGCGGTGTCGCCTCGAATAAAATTTGCCAACTTTCTGTCCATGCACCGCGGGTGCGGTCTTGGTTGCACCGCGGGTGCGGTGATGCTTCGACCTTTCTTGCAAAAATCCACAATTGCATGACCGCGGGTGCACTCCTGTTCTGCGCGCGGGTGCGGTCTTGCAAACCCTATTTTCTCATGTCTTTTCTTCCCTCATTGCATGTCATGCGTTTTCATATCTTCCGAGTCTCACGTTAATAACGATTAATAATCTTGGTTTATCAATTCTATACTTCTTGGGCATTACATTTCTCCCCCTCTTAGATCTGAGTTCGTCCTCGAACTCACAACAATCAATTCAAAGATATCAGAAGAAATGTATCACAGAGTTTAAACTAAACTCCCATATCTAATTCCAGTCTGGAATAAGAATTCGTTGCGTGTCATGTCATAACACTTCTTCAATTCTTCTGACAGAATCAGTCTCGCATTACTGGCTATACACGTCCGTATAAACCAATCTACAGCTCATAACAACCCAATGCCAGTAGTGTTACCCAGTCTGTTTATCCCAATCAAGGACATATACCATCTTCAGCTTCAAATACCAATCGTCATCATCCGACGTTGGTTTCCTAAATCTGTCCATTCTGAACTATCTTAACAGCTATTGTCATATCATAATTCATACAGTGACAATAATTCATAAGAACGAGTGCTAACCTTCAGCACTAAATCTGTATAGTGCTAACATCCAGCACTACAGCTGTCCCCAAAGTCTTCCAATATCTGGATAACCCCTTCTAACTGTCTGTCAATCTGTGAACAATCTAAGAAAGAGTTCATGATATATTCTGTCACGAGTACAAACTCAAGCAAAATCACAATCTGACATAATCTACTATGGCATTCTGATCTTTCTGACCACTTTGCTACACCGACCTGTGTCATTTAGTCATGTTTGTACGTTATCTGGTACAAACTATTAGATATAGGTTGAACAATCTGTCAATCTTAATCATATCATATTACACAATCTGTACAAATAACGGTAAGTTCATTACCAAGGCTATAGAAATGTACTCCCATTTCTATTTAGAACTATACAATCCTGTAATAAATCTTCTGATTTCTATCTTTCTGTCTTTTCTGTTAGCGATTTAAACATATCAGTACAATTTCTGCCAACATAGTTCTGTTATAACTGATCTGATCGGTTTATATCACGACTGTCTGTTCGAATATCATACATTCTCAACTATCTGAATGAAAACTGAATCCATAACTGTTCGGTTCTGACGTTATCTATGAATTCAGATTCGAACCATGCTGTATAAACACTCAGTTAATAACATAAATTAAGAAAGAAATACCTACCTGGTATTGGGCTCTGACTATCAATATCAAAATCTGTAAACAATTCTGAAACATGTTGATATCATAAAATAATCAGTCCCATCCAACACAAAATCACAGATTTGTTAATTCTGATTGATGTTCTGTTCTGATTAGCAAAATACAATTCTGAACCCTCTGATTCCTGAACTGATGTACACAAAACTGGTTACAAGAAACTGTATCAGCACAGATTCACAATAACAGTAATATTACATCAGATTCAGAATAGAAAGAACCTATACAGATCTAGTGAGTTTAAGAAAACTCATAAAATAACAAAATCAAGCAACTGTAAATTTTGGCTATCTGACCAATCCTCATACTGCATAGATCAACTACTCTATCTCATCTGCAAATAACATATGCTCCCAACAATATAAGATATCACAAATACTGATGTGAAACAATAACAATACTCAGCAGATATATAACAATAAGAGAATAAAACAATCAGAATAAGATAATCTGCAGGTAATAAATTTCTGACATTTCTGGAATTCCTGATCTTTCTGTCTTAACTGTCTAAATCAACCGATCTTCAGATACTGTATATTCTGAATAAACATTGTATCAATAACTGCATACTGGATTCATACCTGACCCATTTCTGTATACAATGATCATAGTTCTCTGAATATTTAACACAATCTTCAATTATTCAATATAATCAATCAAGTGCTGCAATATCAAAATCTCACAGGTATAACAAGCATAAAATCATCAGAACATCTCTGAATATACTGAAACATGCCCAAGAGCAATACTAAATCAGATATAACTCCTGGTAGGTACTCTTTTATTGATCTTTCAGTTCATTCTGTATCATTCTGTACATTCACTGTCACTCTATGCTGAATTCTAAAACAACAATCAATATCTGATCTGAATTCAATTCTGAAATCTATCTTTCTGATATAAAGCAATTCTAAAATCTTATCTAGGCAAACATCTGCCAACTCGTATATCACTGGCAAATCTGCCAATGTTAAGCTCGATTTCAGTACATCTACTGAGTACATAAGGATACCATCTGTTCCTTTCTGTAACAATCGAGTCATATACAACACAGATATCAAAGGAATTCGAAATCTAGAATCCTTACTGTGAAATCTCTACTCATTAGCCATATCTGGTCTGAATCTTGTACTTTCCTGACTGGAATCTATAATAGTTCTGTACTTGTTTAGCATATTAACATCAATAATGCGGTCGAATCAGAAGACACAAGTACATTATAATCTAACTCAATCTTATTCTTATCTTATTGTAGAAATTTCTGATATCACTCTTTCTTTCTCAACAAATAAGAATCAATACCACAGTACAAACAAACCCCACAGATACATCATATATCAATGCAATTCAGTCTAAGATAATCGTAGGGAATGCAGTAGTATATATCAATACATATGCAATCGAATTATAACGAATAGTACCTGTTGTGGATTCTGGGTCTGTTTCTCAAATAAACGATGTTCCCTAAGATCTTCGAGACCATCTCTGGGGACAAACTTTAGCAAAATGCCCCAGCTGTTTACAAATATTGCATCTACCAAGCACTCCTTGGCATTGCTCTGAAGAATGTCTCCCTCCTCATGTCCTACAATAGACATCAGTATGGCTTGTGCTGGAACCACTTGAACTGGAGGAACCACTTCCCAACTTCTTGAATGGCTTCTTACGAGTTTTCAGCAAATCTTGTTTCCCACTCGTACTACCATGCTCATATCGAAGAGAGGATTGCTGTGTCTGGGGTTTCTTCACACACAGCCGTGTCAATTGTCAAATCAGACTTGCCTCAGCTCTCTTCGCTCTACTCAAGATATCCGCAAAATGGTAAGGTCGCTGCAGATTCATAAATGCAACTACCTCCGAATTCAACCCTCTGATGAACTGATTCACTATAGCTTAATCATTTCCAGCTATCTGAGGAGCAAAATGCAGTAGAGTAGAGAATTTGGCAATATATTCATCAATATTCAATTGACCTTGGCTTAAATTCTCAAACTCTGCTTTCTTGTCCTCTCGGTACGAGACTGAGAAAAATCGTCGATAAAATTCAGTTCTGAATATTTCCCACGAAATCACTGTACCTCTCTGTTCCCACATTCTTCTACTGGTAATCCACCAATTCCTGGTGGCTTCTCGTAACTGATAAGGTACCATTTTAACTCTCTGTTCATCCGTACAATCAAGTAAATCAAACAAAAATCTCTATATCATCAAACCAATTCTGACAATCTTCGGATGTCTCAGTACCACTCAGAATCGGCGGCTGCAATAACTGAAATTCTTTCATCTTTTCTTCTAGCTGGGTTTCGAATGCATCCATCTGTTCAGAAGAAGTACTGCCCTTTTCTGAAATTCTTCGAGGCGGTATATCTGATAATCAAACAGATTAGTACATAATCTTTACAATCTGTCTCAGCCCTCCTCTGATCATATACCTCTGATCCAGACTCGGTTCTGATTCAGGCTTAACAATTACATGCTGCAATCAACTCAGATACATACAACATGTAATAGGGAAAGCAATAAATCATGCTAGCACACATCATGCAAATCAACATTGACGTAAATCTCATGCTAGCAATCACATGCAAGGAAGAAAATTAAATCTACCCCGCTCATTCTCTTCTATCTCAATCTAACTCAGTCTAAAGGATCTATCAGTTCTGACTATCTTAATCTAAAGGATCTCTCGCTCTGATACCACCTGTTGTGGGGACCCGGACGCTAATCAAGTTCTTAATCATCGTTGGGATTTAATTATCTGTTCTGATAAACAGGGTCTAAAATTTTTCTTTTTAAATTATATAACTGCGGAAGGTAATGGAATCTAAATACTATACATGTCTGTATATAAAATACAATTCAGTATTAAAAATACAATAATGTACAACATTCTAATCTAAGCTTCACTACTAAAATTCTAGTAGTAAAATCCAATCTACTGTAAGTCCGGAATCACCATGCTAAACTCGTCTTCTCTCATCATCTTCGTGACCCCGATCCTGCCTCCCCTGATGTCATGCACACATACAAACAAGACACCAGCCGGATAACTCCGGTGAGAATAAATCCCAGTATAAAACATGGTAAGCATGTATATAAACAAACTAATTCATAGAACATGCGATCCTGTATAAACCAATATATTTCATAATCTATGAAATAAATCAAATAAGCATGTAACTCAAATCAGATAAACATGCATCTAAACGATCTAAATCATAAAAACATGCTAGCGCCACTGGAAGCAATAACGATGGGTCCCATGATCTAGGAGCAACATCCATATAAGCATGAAGTCCTAATCAAATCATGTCTAGACTTGACTCGATCTATAACTCTAGGGATCCCGGTGTGAATAAGACGATCTGTCACCTACCCAACCACTCGGGGTCACT
Organism: Primulina eburnea; assembly: GCF_022965805.1. NCBI lineage: Eukaryota > Viridiplantae > Streptophyta > Magnoliopsida > Lamiales > Gesneriaceae > Primulina > Primulina eburnea. The sequence continues at coordinate 12,971,255 of NC_133108.1, forward strand.
GTACGTCTTATTCCTAGACTTTGGTCTGATCTGTATCCACATCTACAATAGGAGAGGTGATCTTCTCCTAAGCTGTGATATCACCGAACGTCTAGCAGTCTGACTGATCTCCAAACTGTCCTATCTTAAATGCATTAATACAATTAGTAAACAAAGCATAATCATATAAAACATAAACAAGAATATAGTATGTGATTTATTGGGCAACTCAACTAGTGATCTCAATTGAGTTGTTTCTTCCCGAATATCACATGAATTATACCTTTGTCGTCCCGGTCTGATGAAGACGATGATCTGTATTCAAATCTGTCCATATCACTCTGAAATGACAATATCGAATACATTGTATCAGTGAATAAATCAATATACAATCTGTTCTGATCAATACTCAATTCAGTATACAATCTGATCAATGCCTGAACAAGATACAATCTGAGTCTTATCAATAATATCCCAATCTAATCGACATCATATCTGAATCTGATCAATCTAAATCAACTGATGTTTAAACGGCATAACAACACAGTCTCGATACCCCGTCAGTCTAGACATCATAAATATAATATCAGACTTCATAATCAATAACAATACTAGTCATAATCTCAATAACAATACAATTTTGATATGAAATCTCAGTCAAATCAACTCTGAAAAACATAACAAATACAGAAACAGTCTGTTCTTTAATCTGTCTTCAATTCTACATTGTCTACGGTAGTAGAAACACCATATCTGAATCCCATGCAATTCTAGCAATATCATATTCACAAAACATCTCAAAACGTAACGAAACTTACGTCCTTGTATAGCTCAAGTCGAGAGAAGCTCAAAACCGAAGTCGGATTTGAATTCTGATAGACGGATTTCTCACAATCGCGAGTTTAAAAGGCGTAAGGATTTTCTCTCCAAAACCTCGACCTTATTCTGATTTTTCTGATAAATAACGTGTCAATCATTTATATATATATATTGCATGCAAACTCTGAAACGTGGCATCATTTTTCAGCAACCACGCATGACCGCGGGTGCGGTAGTGCAAGGAGCGCGGGTGCGCTCATGCTTCGGCATTATCCTCATTTTCTGAAATTCACCACCGCGGTTGCGGTACATCTTAGACCGCGGGTGCGGTACCACCACCGCGGGTGCGGTCTTGTTCTTACCGCGGGTGCGGTGTCGCCTCGAATAAAATTTGCCAACTTTCTGTCCATGCACCGCGGGTGCGGTCTTGGTTGCACCGCGGGTGCGGTGATGCTTCGACCTTTCTTGCAAAAATCCACAATTGCATGACCGCGGGTGCACTCCTGTTCTGGGCGCGGGTGCGGTCTTGCAAACCCTATTTTCTCATGTCTTTTCTTCCCCCATTGCATGTCATGCGTTTTCATATCTTCCGAGTCTCACGTTAATAACGATTAATAATCTTGGTTTATCAATTCTATACTTCTTGGGCATTACATTCTTAGTCCTAGGCAACCCAAAAATAAAGTCAATAGAAATGTCAATCCAAGTTCTTTTTAATAATAGCACGCAAAAGTGTTCCCAAAGTTCTATTGACAACTTCAGTTTTTTCATCCGTTTGAGGATGACAAATAGTAGAAAACAACAATTTTGTGCCAAGTTTAGCCCATAAAGTCTTCCAAAAGTAACTCAAGAATTTAACATCGCGACCAGAAACAATAGTTCTAGGCATGCCATGCAACCTAACGACTTCTCTAAAGAACAAATCCGCAATGCTTGAAACATCATCGGTTTTATGACAAGCTATAAAATGTGCCATCTTAGAGAATCTTTCCACAACAACAAAAATAGAATCCCTCCCATTCTTAGTCCTAGGCAACCCCAAAATAAAGTGATGTGAATCTAGCCAGCCACTATGCATTCCAAGAACCAATCCCAAGAGGACGCTTGAAGATATTGAATATTGCCCTTCATCCAACCAATGAAAGCTTGGAAACAAGGCTCGAAGGGTTCGGGTTGCATCACAATCAAGTAGAGGATGACCGAGGCTACACGGACGTGTGCACGGACCTGTACACGGGGTCCGTGTCCATCACAATGGAGAATGAAGAAAGCCGAGTGTACACGGACCCTGATCCGGGGGCCTACACGGGGTCCGTGTCCTTTACGAATTGGAGAGAATATTTTTCTTAAATTAGAGTTTTAATTATTTTGGAAAGTAGATTTGATATATTTAAATGTGCAATTTTTCATAGGTAGGGTTTGTTGCCTATATATAAGCTAGACTACCATGTAAACAATTCAACTTTTGTTCATTATTGATTTGATATCAAATTGAGAGATTTTCTCTCAACCGAAAGCGAAATCTTTTATTGTAACGACCCATTACAGGCCCAGTGGACCGCCCATACGGCCCACTGCCCCAATCGACCCAAGGCTATCCCGATCTTGTGACTTGGCCCGTAGGCCCAGTGGGCTTGCCCACCCTGTGGTGTCACTCACGGGCTTTCCATAGGCGTCGTATGGGTTACTCATAGAACTCTTAAGCCCATGAACTTAAGTATGTGCCTCCCCAGGATCGAACCCAAGATCACATGGATATATAGATACTTGGCACAATCCTGGTACCAATTGAGCTAAGTTTACTTCAGTTTGTCCATCCGTTTGAGGATGACAAGTAGTAGAAAACAAAAATTTTGTGCTAAATTTATCCCATAAAGTCTTCCAAAAGTAACTCAAGAATATAACATCGCGATCAGAAACAATAGTCCTAGGCATGCCATGCAACCTAACGACTTCTCTAAAGAACAAATCCGCAATGTTTGAAGCATCATCGGTTTTATGACAAGCTATAAAATGTGCCATCTTAGAGAATCTATCCACAACAACAAAAATAGAATCCCTCCCCTTCTTAGTCCTAGGCAACCCCAAAATAAAGTCCATAGAAATGTCAATCCAAGTTCTTTTTAAGAATAGCACGCAAAAGTGTTCCCAAAGTTCTATTGATAACTTCAGTTTGTCCATCCGTTTGAGGATGACAAGTAGTAGAAAACAACAATTTTGTGCCAAGTTTAGCCCATAAAGTCTTCCAAAAGTAACTCAAGAATATAACATCGCGATCAGAAACAATAGTCCTAGGCATGCCATGCAACCTAACGACTTCTCTAAAGAACAAATCCGCAATCCGTTTGAAGCATCATCGGTTTTATGACAAGCTATAAAATGTGCCATCTTAGAGAATCTATCCACAACAACAAAAATAGAATCCCTCCCCTTCTTAGTCCTAGGCAACCCCAAAATAAAGTCCATAGAAATGTCAATCCAAGTTCTTTTTAAGAATAGCACGTAAAAGTGTTCCTAAAGTTCTATTGACAACTTCAGTTTGTCCATCCGTTTAAGGATGACAAGTAGTAGAAAACAACAATTTCGTGCCAAGTTTAGCCCATAGAGTCTTGCAAAAGTAACTCAAGAATTTAACATCGCAACCAGAAACAATAAACCTAGGCATGCCATGCAACCTAACGACGTTTCTAAAGAACAAATCCGCAATGTTTGAAGCATCATCGGTTTTATGACAAGTTATAAAATGTTCCATCTTAGAGAATCTATCCACAACAACAAAAATAGAAGCCCTCCCCTTCTTAGTCCGAGGCAACCCCAAAATAAAGTCCATAGAAATGTCAATCCAAGTTCTTTTTAAGAATAGCACGCAAAAGTGTTCCCAAAGTTCTATTGATAACTTCAGTTTGTCCATCCGTTTGAGGATGACAAGTAGTAGAAAACAACAATTTTGTGCCAAGTTTAGCCCATAAAGTCTTCCAAAAGTAACTCAAGAATTTAACATCGCGACCAGAAACAATAAACCTAGGCATGCCATGCAACCTAACGACATCTCTAAAGAACAAATCCGCAATGTTTGAAGCATCATCGGTTTTATGACAAGCTATAAAATGTGTCATCTTAGAGAATCTATCCACAACAACAAAAATAGAATGCCTCCCCTTCTTAGTCCTAGGAAACCCTAAAATAAATTCCATAGAAATGTCAATCCAAGTTCTTTTTAAGAATAGCACGCAAAAGTGCTCCCAAAGTTCTATTGACAACTTCAGTTTGTCCATCTGTTTGAGGATGACAAGTAGTACAAAACAACAATTTTGTGTCAAGTTTAGCCCATAAAGTCTTCCAAAAGTAACTCAAGAATTTAACATCGCGACCAGAAACAATAGTCCTAGGCATGCCATGTAACATAACGACGTCTCTAAAGAACAAATCCGCCATGTTTGAAGCATCATCGGATTTATGACAAGCTATAAAATGTGCCATCTTAGAGAATCTATCCACAACAACAAAAATAGAATGTGACACCCTGACCCGTTAACAATTAAAATACAGCGGAATTTAAAATTTTCTTACAAATGGAAGGAGTTTCAAAATACATTTCCAAATATCATCAAAAGTATCAACATGATCAACTAAATGATACATCAAAATACAAAATATCATTCCTATGATCATGTCCAAAAATGCCATCCTTCCAACTTTGTATGCATATGACCCCGTCCCACAATCACAGTCCTGGTCCGTCACTCTTAGCTGCATCACATGAAAATAACTGAAATGAGTATAAAACTCAGCAAGTGGAACTCTTACATAGCAATGAACATATCATACTCTGTAAAACATAGCTTTGAAATCATTAAATACCATCAACTCTGAAACATGAATATCATAGCAATAGCATAACAATGAGATGTCCCCAATATACATAGCAATGGAATCAATACATAATCAAGAATCAATTGAAGGGAATAACACAATAAAACCTTTGAACACAATACATATATAATCATGTGAGCACAAGGGATGAAATTCCACTTACAAACCACAATAACACCTTGAATCTAACTCTTGGTACACCACCTACAACAATAATCCATAAATAACACCAACATCAACTCAATATCCAAGAATCCAAGTCAAATAATCCATTAAACCAACATAAACAACAAATCCAAATCATCTCTCTTCCAAAACCATGAAATAATCACACCAAAAGCTTACCTTAGCTTCCTAGCACCAGGGAGAACTTCGATCTCTACTCGAAAATCCAACTAGAAGCTTGGATTGAATATAGGAAATAAAAGAAAATGAAGAAAACCTTTGGTTCTAGAGAGAAAAACGAGAATGGAGGAGAAAAGAAAGGGAAAAGTGAAGTCAACTTATCCAAAAAGCTACTTAAAATCTCAACCATACCTCTACTGTTCATCACCGCGGATGCGCTGCCAACAAGCACCGCGGGTGCGCTAAGCTCTCGGCACAACAAACAGTTCCCTGAAAAATACGACCGCGGGTGCGGTCCTTGTAAGAGTAGGTGCCCGTCGAGCCAAGTGTTGGCCGAGTGTTCACAATGAAACTCTATGTATAAGTAATCTTTATTTTAGTAATATTTGATAATATTATTTTGGCAGATCTTTATCTGTATACCCATTCTAGTTGCATAAATAAAGCCCTTGAATATACAAATGGTAGAAAAAATATGAGATGCTCATATGATGAGTATCATGAAACTCATATTTGTAATACTGTATATTCTAAACGGTTCCTAGTCGATTCAGCCGCCACTAAGAAGGATATAGGCCGCTAGAGTTCGAGACTAGTATCTGCGATGTGAGTACCATGTTTCATTGGTAGGGGACATTGTGATGTCCGAACATGCAGATAGGTGCTCCTTGTAGAGTGCACCTGAACAACCCTCCACAAAAGGACTTTCCAAGTGGTTCTCACTTATCGAGTGGAAATGTCCTAGTTTATGGTTGTACAGAATTAGTCATTATGACCGGGACAACATTGAGACTCTATGTGCTAGAATTACACTTTGACTTGTTTACTGACTCTCATGGGGTCATCAGGTGGCAAGGTTGGGTGTTCTGTCGAAACACGTAGGAGTCGATGCATTGTAGTCGGGGATTCACCGCTTACCTTCGGGTATGGATATCCTATGTGTTATCATGTGTTAGTAGGTTGAAATCTCTGGCCAGAGTATGGTGGTAATTATGAAAGGGGTTTCATAGATTACACCATCGATGCAACTACGACATGACACATAGTATCGATTCATTGACAACTCTCGATATACCAATGGTTGTCGAATCGATCGGGATATATGAGTTGAAGGGACCGTACTGTACGCTAACCATAATTGAATGGTTCTTGCAGGCACTATCATTTGATACCTAGGGAATCATGTAAGCGATGCTGCTAGGCGTTTAACATGGTTGGTTGGGTACTATCTGACTTGAGTTCTGACATTCTTGTTATCAAGGAGTTGATAAGTAAGAATGGAGCAATTGGGGTATGCTCATATAAGGACATGTTTAGTCCGAATCACATGGAGATGTGAACCCACGGCTAGTTGTATCAATGAACCATTGAGGTCCACACAAGTACTAGCTTTCTAGATCCCGTTGAGAAGTAAAAATAGTTCAATGTGTTGAACGGCTTATAAAGGAGTTTATAAGCGTAAGGAAAATTAGAAGTATGACTTCTATAAAGGAGAAACTAGTTCAATGTGTTGAACGACTTATAAATGAGTTTATAAGTGTAAAGAAAAATAGAAGTATGACTTCTATGAGAGAAATGTAACTTTTAATTTGTGGAAGTGTTCCTACATTAAAAGTTGGCCAAATAAATAATGTATTTGAAAATTGTGATTTTCATAAACATTATTATGGATTAAATTAAATTAATTCAAATGTTGAATTAATTAAACACTAGTAGGCCTAGTTGAGTTCAAATAATTAAATTAATTCAAGTGTTGAATTAATTAAATAATATTGGGTCTTGTAGAGCCCAATAGAAAATAATTATTTAACTAGTGGACTTGAGTAAATTCAAGTAATGTTTAATTAGTCTCAAATATGTTTGAGATAATTAAAATAAGTCCATGGATTTTTAATTGTTAAAAATCAAATAAGATTTGCATGCATGGGAGGTGAAAGGTTGGGAGACAACTTTATGTATAACCAAGGCTTGGCATGCAACCTTTTTACTTTAACTTTTCCCACAACCAAAAAAATGTCTCTCCTTCTCTCCTAGGATGAATAGTGCCGAAAATACTATTCATTTTCTCACACATTTTTCTTTCTTCAATGGTTGAAGAAACACTCTTTTCTCTCCAAAATTTTTCTCTCATATTTTTGTTCTTCAATTGTTGAGGAACACCACAATTCTCTTTGAAAAATCCTCATACTTTTCTAGTGCAAAATATGAGGGGATCTACCTAGTTGGTGGTGGGCTTAATTTGAAGGAAATATTCAAGAAAAAAGGAGGAGAGCTTGTAGATTTATCTTCCATTCAAGAGCCAAGTTGTTTACAACTTGGTTGGTGCCATACATCAATCCTTGTGATTGATAGGTACATTTCTTAACACACTATGAATGTCATTTTGTGTTTTATTATATTTGTTGCACAGAATAATGTGGTGGCCGAAAAATACATGTAAAAATTCGATTTTTAAACTTCCGTTGCGCTTCCGGTCACCGTAACCGATCCTCTTTCAAGTGGTATCCGAGCTATGGTTATGATTTTGTGTAGCAAATACAAGATATTATATTGAGATTTATTTCTAACCGCATGAGAATGAAATTTGCAACAAAAATCAAGGCATGACAATGGGGAATTTCGGGCAGCATGTTGCTGCCCGTGTCGGGCAGCTCGGGCTGCCCGAGGGGCTGCCCGTTTCGGGCAGCAAGGGCAGCCCTTCGAAAATTTCTTTGAAAAATTTGATTTTTTAAACTTCCGTTGCGCTTCCGGTCACCGTAACCGATCCCCTTTCAAGTGGTATCAGAGCTATGGTTATGATTTTGTGTAGCAAATACAAGATATTATATTGAGATTGATTTCTAACCGCATGAGAATGAAATTTGCAACAAAAATCAAGGCATGACAATGGGGAATTTCGGGAAGCATGTTGCTGCCCGTGTCGGGCACGGGCAGCTCGGGCTGCCCGAGGGGCTGCCCGTTTCGGGCAGCAAGGGCAGCCCGAGGGGCTGCCCGAACGCCCCTCTTTTGAAATAAATAAAAAAAATTTTTTGCCGAGCTCCGGCGACGGCGATGACGGCGATGACGGCTAGGGTTTCCAAAAGTGTTTTGGATTATCAAAGTGTCACGGGCCTTGAGTTGTTGGGCCATTGGATGGCTAACAAGTTTGTGAATTTTAAATGGGCCAAAATGTTTTTGGTGAAAAATAAGTTTTTGGGCCCTTAAGTTTAAAATTACAAAAGTTGCTAATTTTTCTCATTAAATAAATAATCGAAGTTGGACTTTCATTATTTATAGTAAATGGTTATTTACAAGAAATTCGGTTATAAATAAATTAATTAGAAAGTAGACAAAGGTGTTTGTATACTTTGTTAATTTAGTTTATAATCGTGGCGGTTAGTGATTGGATCAAGATATATAATATTGGATCAATTAATTATCACAATAATTAATTGATGGTGTATGATATGTGATATTATGCATGAAGAATGATCAAAAGCCCAAGCCCAATTTGCTAGGTGTATGCTAGGATATTTTGTGTTGAATGATTGTAATAATTATCAATTTATAAAGTGGGCTTGGTTTATGGCCCGTTCCCACCCCATGAGATGTATCCCTATTTGCCATGGATATTTAATTGTAAATATTAGTATAGTGGATGATCAAGATTGGAAGATGGTGGCCATGATGATTATGAAGATCGAAGACATGTAAATATTGGAAGCTAATGTAATAGTTGCATTTGCATCCCGTGCATTTCCCTAAGATTGGACCTAGGCCCGTGTTTAGCTCACACGGTCCGTTAGTATTGGGGCGATTGATCATCCTTGTTTGTTTACTGTTTATAATATATGCATGATATGTTATAAATAATGAGTATGTGCGTTATTATTATGATAATAACAAAGTTGCATGAATCCGGCAAACATACGATCAAACATGGCGAGCTTTTAAAATAAAATTAATGATGAGACCTTTCAAAATTAAAAACCCTCATTTTGAATAAGATTCAAAATTAGTATCAAGCCCGATAAGGGGAATTATAAATTTGTTTATAATTTCCTTGTCTTCCATCGACAATGGGTGCATGATGAACGCTACCCGTACTCGGGGCTCGGCTCATATTATTGGGGGAGCTTTGGGTGCCGGAAAGCTGTGACATCCATTGACATGGTGATATGAACTACGTGGAACTCCCATGATTTCGGCTCATATTATTGAGGGAACTCATGGAGACCGTCCATTAAGGTTCAAAATCGATGGGTAAGGCTTGACACGTGAAGATGAACGACGTCATATTATTGGGTCCTAATCAAACGTGAGACAAACGTTTACGTAGAGGGTTGCATTGTGATGCAATTGGAAACTACCTTTTAGGAATTGTGATTGGCTGATATTATTCGGGATCATAATTCGCTAATTGGACCTTACGTGCCTAATGAGGAAAGGAGTTTCCCGTTTTCACTAGAGGGTAGTGAAAGATGTCAAAACATTGGGAGCAAATATTTATGAAGTAAAAGTCCAAACTTCATATCTTACTAAATATTTTAAAATAGTCATCAACATTTATCTGTTTTCACTTTTCAGTACAAATTGACAATGTCTTCGATTCGCAATCCGGTATCCATAATACTCGACAAACACATATTAACTGGACCTAATTACCTCACTTGGATAAGAAACCTGCAAATCGTCTTGAATTCGGAAAGAGTAGCATATACACTGACTGAGTCGCCTCCTGTTGAGGCTCCGACTGACTGCAATCCTGAGGAATTGCAGGCTTACAAGGAATGGTGTGACCATGACTTGATAGCCAGGTGTTATATGCTGACTTCTATGAATGATGAGCTGCAGAGGCGTTTTGAGGATGCAAAGAATGTTGCTGACATTCATAAGCACCTCAAAGAGCTCTTTGGTGAGCAGACTCGGCCTCTTAGGCATGCTACCGTCAAGGAGCTGATCACTTTGCGCATGCGAGATGGGGCCTCGGTCCATGAGCATGGCCTAAGATGATCGGGCTCGTGGACAAGCTCGTTGGCATGGATCTGATCTTGCCTTCGGAGTTGACCACCGACGTGTCGCTCTTATCGCTGCCTAGCTCATTTGATCCTTTTGTGGTGAACTTCAACATGAACAAGCTAGAGCCGACCATTGAGGAGTTGGTGAATATGCTTGTTACATTTGAATCAACCATCAAGAAAGAGAAGTTGGTTCTTTATGTGGGTTCTTCATCTGGTACGAAGATTGATCCACATGGGAAGGGAAAGAAGAGTTCTTTCCAACGTCCCAAGAAGAACGTGCCTATTTTGAGGCAATCTCCGAATCCCGTTGTGGCAGCCACACCAGTTAAGGCTGACAAGACTAGTGATGTTTGTCATCACTGCAAGATGTCTGGACATTGGAGGCGTAATTGCAAAGAATATCTTGCCCAGAAAAGTTCTGGAAATGGTATGTTCTACATTTAAGTAAACATTTCAGTTAACTTTACTTCTTGGGTATTAGATACCGGTTGTGACTCACATCTCTGTAATGGGTTACAAGTGATGGGAAGAAGTAGGAAGCTTAAGGAAGGTGTGACCTTCTTGAGGATGGGCAATGGAGCAAGAGTTGCTGCCAAGACCTTAAGAAATGTTTACTTATTGTTGAACAATGATTTTAAGTTAATTTTTTAAGAGATGTTTTGTTTGTACCTTTTTGGTTAAAAACATTATTTCCATTTCTATTGTGATAAAAATGGATATTATTGTTTATTTAGCAAAGTTGTTTGCAACATTTACAAGAATGAATGTTTAATTGGTACTTGAGAACTTGAAAACGATCTCTATAACTTAAAATTGAAAGATATTCCATTAAATGTCCATTCAAAGGCAGACACCATATGAGATATGGATGGGTAAGCCTCCCAAATATTCTTATCTTAGAATATGGGAGCCCTGCTTGTGTGAAGCAGGTAGTGGGAGATAAATTGGATAGTCGATCCATTTTATTTTACTTTGTGGAATATCCAAGGAATTAAGTTGGATATTATTTCTATCATCCCCAAGAAACAAAAGTGTTTGTTTCTAGGAATGCAACTTTTTTGGAAAAAGAATTTCTATTGGATAGAAAATGGGAGATGATAGAACTCGAAGAGGTTCGAGAGACACCCACAATTATAGAACCCACACCCGAAGAGCCAAGTGAGAAGATACAAGCTCCTAGAAGATCCGAGAGAGTCTCGAGACCACCTATAAGGTATGGTCAGCTTCTTGAAGAGGGCCATGATGAGCCTAACCATGGATGTGATCCAAGGACCTTCAAGAAAGCGTTATCTGATGCCGATTCATCCAAATGGCTTGAAGCTATGGAATCTGAGATGAATTCCATGCATTCGAACCAAGTGTGGGATCTTATAGATCCACTTGAGGGAAAAGTTCCCATAGGGACTTCAAGGCGCGATTGGTGACAAAAGGATATACTCAAAGACAAGGAGTTGACTTTGAGGAAACCTTTTCACCAGTTGCAATGTTCAAGTCCATAAGGATTTTGCTAGCCATAGCTGCATGGTATGACTATGAGATATGGCAGATGGATGTCAAGACAGCCTTTCTTAATGGGGATATTAAGGAAGAGATTTACATGTCTCAAACCTGGAGGGTTTACATCTATCGGAAGTGAGCATATGGTATGCAAACTTCAGAAATCTATTTATGGTCTAAAGCAGGCATCTAGGAGTTGGAACCTTAGATTCGATAGTACAATTAAAGAGTTGATTTACTAAGAATCCTGAGAAACCCTTTGTATAAGAAGGTCAGTGGGAGTGTTGTGACATTCCTGGTGCTTTATGTTGATGACATTCTACTCATTGGGAATGATGTAGGAATGTTGCAATCAACTAAGATATGGTTAGCGAGTAAGTTCTCGATGCAGGACTTGGGTGAAGCATCTTTTGTATTGGGATACAGATCTATAGAGATAGATCGAAAAGATTGCTTGGTCTCAACCAGTCCACATACATTGATACCATCGTGAAGCGGTTCTCGATGGATAAGTCCAAGAGAGGACATCTACCAATGTGTCATGGCGTGTCCCTATCCAAGTCTGTCTTTCAAGACTGATGCAGAGATAGCGGCGATGACAAGCATTCCTTATGCATATGCGATTGGTAGCATCATGTATGAGATGATATCTACGCGTCCTGACATGGCTTTCGCACTAAGTGTAGTGAGTAGATATCAATCGAACCCCGGTCTTCCACTTTGGAAAGCTGTCAAAGACATCTTCAAGTAGTTGAGAAGGACCAATAAATTGTTCTTGGTCTATGGGGTGGAGAACTGAAATTGGAAGGCTATACCGACTCTAGCTTCCAAAGCGATATTGATGACTCGAAGTCAACCTCTAGGTTTGTATTCATGCTCTATGGTGGTGCTGCTCTTGGAAGAGTTCCAAGCAAGACAATACTGCGGATTCCAGCACAGAGGCCGAATACATTGCTGCATCAGATGCAGTAAGGGAGGCTGTTTGGATAAGTAATTTCGTCTAAGAGTTGGACGTCATTCCTAATGGAGTTGCTCTTGTCCCGGTGTTGTGTGACAACACGGGAGCTTTAGCTCAAGCAAAGGAGCCAAGGTCTCATCAGAAGTCCAAACATGTATTGAGAAAGTACCACATCCTCGGAGAGATTGTGGAAAGTAGAGAAGTGTCTTTTGACATAGTCGGCTCCGCAGATAATGTTGTTGATCCACTAGCTAAGCCTTTACCAGGACCACTATTCGTCAAGCATCGCGAATCAATGGGTTTAAAGCATATGGGTAGTTGGCTCTAGTGCAAGTGGGAGATTGTTAGAGTAGGTGCCCGTCGAGCCAAGTGTTGGCCGAGTGTTCACAATGAAACTCTATGTATAAGCAATCTTTATTTTAGTAATATTTGATAATATTATTTTTGCACATCTTTATCTGTATACCCATGCTAGTTGCATAGATAAAGCCCTTGAATATACAAATGGTAGAAAAAATATGAGATGCTCATATGATGAGTATCATGAAACTCATATTTGTAATACTGTATATTCTAAACGGTTCCTAGTCGATTTAGCCGCCACTAAGAAGGATATAGGCCGCTAGAGTTCGAGACTAGTATCTGCGATGTGAGTACCGTGTTTCATTGGTAGGGGACATTGTGATGTCCGAACATGCAGATAGGTGCTCCTTGTAGAGTGCACTGAACAACCCTCCACAAAAGGACTTTCCAAGTGGTTCTCACTTATCGAGTGGAAATGTCCTAGTTTATGGTTGTACAGAATTAGTCCTTATGACCCGGGACAACATTGAGACTCAATGTGCTAGAATTACACTTTGACTTGTTTACTGACACTCATGGGGTCATCAGGTGGCAAGGTTGGGTGTTCTGTCGAAACACATAGGAGTCGATGCATTGTAGTCGGGGATTCACCGCTTACCTTCGGGTATGGATATCCTATGTGTTATCATGTGTTAGTAGGTTGAAATCTCTGGCCAGAGTATGGTGGTAATTATGAAAGGGGTGAAAGCGGACCGGTTACGGAGGCCGGAAACGCAACGGAAGCGAAAAATATAAATTTTTAGAGCAAAATTTCGGCCCCCATAATCATTTGTGTAATATTTACCAAAAATTACAAAACATGCATAGGATGTTTTAGAAATTTACCTATCAACCTCTTGAGTTTGATGTTATGGCACCAACTAAAGTATAAATACTTTAGCTCTTCTTGGTTGAAGATCTACAAGCCTCCAACTCCTTTTCTTCAAGAAATTAGGCCCACCACTCAACAAGGTAAATCCCCTTAAGTTTTGCACTAGAAAAACTCAAGGATTTTTCAATGAGAAGAGAGTATTCTCCAACTATTGAAGAACACAAGAGAGAAGAAAATTTTGAGAGAAAAGTTCAAGAATTTTCGGCCAAGGAGAGATGAAAATGAGGGAGTGAAGTCTAGACTTGGGTGTGGGAAAAGTGGAAAAGTTGATCCCCATGCCATGCATTATTTTATTAAAAAGTATTCAAAGTCTCTTCACCTCCCAAGCATGCAAACCCTAGCATGTCTCACTTATATTATATAGTTTTTAATCACATTAAAAACATAGACTAAATTTTAATTATCTCAAACACATTTGAGATTAATTAAATACTACTTAAATTTATTCAAGTTTCACTAGTTAAATAATTATTTTAATTGAGCTCTACAAGACTCAATATTATTTAATTAATTCAACACTTGAATTAATTTAATTATTTAGACTCTACTAGGTCTACTAGTGTTTAATTAATTCAACACTTGAATTAATTTAATTTAGTCCACAATAATGTTTATGAAAATCACAATTTTCAACTACATTATTTACTTGGCCAAATTTTAATCTTAGGAACACTTCCATAAATTAAAATTTATATTTCTCTCTTAGAAGTCATACTTCTATTTTTCTTTACGCTTATAAACACATTTATAAGCCGTTCAACACATTGAACTATTTTACTTCTCTTCGGGATTTACAAAGCAAGTACTTGTGTGGCCCTCAATGGTTCATTGATACAACTAGCCGTGGGTTCACATCTCTATGTGATTCGGACTAAACATGTCCTTATTCGAGCATACCCCAATTGCTCCATTCTTACTTATCAACTCCTTGATAGTAAGAACGTCAGAACTCAAGTCTGATAGTACCCAACCAATCACGTTAAGCGCCTAGCAGCATCGCTTACGTGATTCCCTAGGTATCACATGATAGTGCCTGCAAGAACCATTCAATTATGGTTAGCGTACAGTACGGTCCCTTCAACTCATATACCCCGACCGATTCGACAACCATAATTGAATGGTTCTTGCAGTACGCTAACCATAATTGAATGGTTCTTGCAGGCACTATCATTTGATACCTAGGGAATCATGTAAGCGATGCTGCTAGGCGTTTAACATGGTTGGTTGGGTACTATCAGACTTGAGTTCTGACATTCTTGTTATCAAGGAGTTGATAAGTAAGAATGGAGCAATTGGGGTATGCTCATATAAGGACATGTTTAGTCCGAATCACATGGAGATGTGAACCCACGACTAGTTGTATCAATGAACCATTGAGGGCCACACAAGTACTAGCTTTCTAGATCCCGTTGAGAAGTAAAAATAGTTCAATGTGTTGAACGGCTTATAAAGGAGTTTATAAGCGTAAGGAAAATTAGAAGTATGACTTCTATAAAGGAGAAACTAGTTCAATGTGTTGAACGACTTATAAATGAGTTTATAAGTGTAAAGAAAAATAGAAGTATGACTTCTATGAGGGAAATGTAACTTTTAATTTGTGGAAGTGTTCCTAAATTAAAAGTTGGCCAAATAAATAATGTATTTGAAAATTGTGATTTTCATAAACATTATTATGGATTAAATTAAATTAATTCAAATGTTGAATTAATTAAACACTAGTAGGCCTAGTTGAGTTCAAATAATTAAATTAATTCAAGTGTTGAATTAATTAAATAACATTGGGTCTTGTAGAGCCCAATAGAAAATAATTATTTAACTAGTGGACTTGAGTAAATTAAAGTAATGTTTAATTAGTCTCAAATATGTTTGAGATAATTAAAATAAGTCCATGGATTTTTAATTGTTAAAAATCAAATAAGATTTGCATGCATGGGAGGTGAAAGGTTGGGAGACAACTTTTTGTATAACCAAGGCTTGGCATGCAACCTTTTTACTTTAACTTTTCCCACAACCAAAAAAATGTCTCTCCTTCTCTCCTAGGATGAATAGTGCCGAAAATACTATTCATTTTCTCACACATTTTTCTTTCTTCAATGGTTGAAGAAACACTCTTTTCTCTCCAAAATTTTTCTCTCATATTTATGTTCTTCAATTGTTGAGGAACACCACACTTCTCTTTGAAAAATCCTCATACTTTTCTAGTGCAAAATATGAGGGGATCTACCTAATTGGTGGTGAGCTTAATTTGAAGGAAAGATTCAAGAAAAAAGGAGGAGAGCTTGTAGATTTATCTTCTATTCAAGAGTCAAGTTGTTTACAACTTGGTTGGTGCCATCATCAACCTCAAGAGGTTGATAGGTAACGATTTTCTTACACCCTATGTATGACAATAGTTGTGTTTTTGTATTTGCTACATGAAATGAGGGGTGGCCGAAAATTTCTATGAAAAATTTGATTTTTTAAACTTCCGTTGCGCTTCCGGTCACCGTAACCGATCCCCTTTCAGCCCTGCAAATACCGCGGGTGCGGTGCTCACCGCGGGTGCGGTACTAACATCACCAAGGGTGCGGCGAACTCACGGCCAAACCACCAAAATCCAACAATAAAGACCGCGGGTGCAGTCCTGTCCATGAGCGCGGGTGCGGTATGGTCACGGCCAAGAACAATACTAATGCAACTAAAATTGATCTGAAACACTGAAACAACGCAACCAACAACAACTACACCTCAAGAAAATAATAACCAACAATACTATGGCCCATAAACACAACTCTAAACATCTAATCAAATAACCCAAATAAACATACAAAACTTAAACCGTACCGTACACCGGGCTCGGCTATTACATAGAATCCCGCCCCTTCTTAGTCCTAGGCAACCCCAAATTAAAGTCCATAGAAATGTCAATCCAAGTTCTTTTTAAGAATAGCACGCAAAAGTGTTCCCAAAGTTCTATTGACAACTTCAGTTTGTCTATCCGTTTGAGGATGACAAATAGTAGAAAACAGCAATTTTGTGCCAAGTTTAGCCCATAAAGTCTTCCAAAAGTAACTCAAGAATTTAACATCGCGACCAGAAATAATAGTCCTAGGCATGCCATGCAACCTAGCGACTTCTCTAAAGAACAAATCCGCAATGTTTGAAGCATCATCGGTTTTATGACAAGCTATAAAATGTGCCATCTTAGAGAATCTATCCACAAAAACAAAAATAGAATCCCTCCCCTTCTTAGTCCTAGGCAACCTCAAAATAAAGTCCATAGAAATGTCAATCCAAGTTCTTTTTAAGAATAGCACGCAAAAGTGCTCCCAAAGTTCTATTGACAACTTCAGTTTGTCCATCCGTTTGAGGATGACAAGTAGTAGAAAACAACAATTTTGTGTCAAGTTTAGCCCATAAAGTCTTCCAAAAGTAACTCAAGAATTTAACATCGCGACCAGACACAATAGTCCTAGGCATGCCATGCAACCTAACGACTTCTCTAAAGAACAAATCTGCAATGTTTGAAGCATCATCGGTTTTATGACAAGCTATAAAATGTGCCATCTAAGAGAATCTATCCACAACAACAAAAATAGAATCCCGCCACTTCTTAGTCCTAGGCAACCCAAAAATAAAGTCCATAGAAATGTCAATCCAAGTTCTTTTTAAGAATAGCACGCAAAAGTGTTCCCAAAGTTCTATTGACAACTTCAGTTTTTTCATCCGTTTGAGGATGACAAATACTAGAAAACAACAATTTTGTGCCAAGTTTAGCCCATAAAGTCTTCCAAAAGTAACACAAGAATTTAACATCGCGACCAGAAACAATAGTCCTAGGCATGCCACGCAACCTAACGACTTCTCTAAAGAACAAATCCACAATGTTTGAAGCATCATCGGTTTTATGACAAGCTATAAAATGTGCCATTTAGAGAATCTTTCCACAACAACAAAAATAGAATCCCTCCCCTTCTTAGTCCTAGGCAACCCCAAAATAAAGTCCATAGAAATGTCAATCCAAGTTCTTTTTAAGAATAGCACGCAAAAGTGCTCCCAAAGTTCTATTGACAACTTCAGTTTGTGCATCCGTTTGAGGATGACAAGTAGTAGAAACCAACAATTTTGTGCCAAGTTTAGCCCATAAAGTCTTCCAAAAGTAACTCAAGAATTTAACATCGCGACCAGAAACAATAGTCCTAGGTTTGCCATGCAACCTAACGACTTCTCTAAAGAACAATTCCGCAATGTTTGAAGCATCATCGGTTTTATGACAAGCTATAAAATGTGCTATCTTAGAGAATCTATCCACAACAACAAAAATAGAATCCCTCCGCTTTTTAGTCCTAGGCAACCCCAAAATAAAGTCAATTAAAATGTCAATCCAAGTTCTTTTTATGAATAGCACGCAAAAGTGCTCCCAAAGTTCTATTGACAACTTCAGTTTGTGCATCCGTTTGAGGATGACAAGTAGTAGAAACCAACAATTTTGTGTCAAATTTAGCCCATAAAGTCTTCCAAAAGTAACTCAAAAATTTAACATCGCGACCAGAAACAATAGTCCTAGGCATGCCATGCAACCTAACGACTTCTCTAAAGAACAAATCCGCAATGTTTGAAGCATCATCGGTTTTATGACAAGCTATAAAATGTACCATCTTAGAGAATCTTTCCACAACAACAAAAATAGAATCCCTCCCCTTCTTAGTCCTAGGCAACCCCAAAATAAAGTCGATAGAAATGTCAATCCAAGTTCTTTTTAAGAATAGCACGCAAAAGTGCCCCCAAAGTTCTAATGACAACTTCAGTTCGTCCATCCGTTTGAGGATGACAAATAGTAGAAAACATCAATTTTGTGCCAAGTTTAGCCCATAAAGTCTTCCAAAAGTAACTCAAGAATTTAACATCGCGACCAGAAACAATAGTCCTAAGTATGCCATGCAACCTAACGACTTATCTAAAGAACAAATCCGCAATTTTTGAAGCATCATCGGTTTTATGACAAGCTCTAAAATGTGCCATTTTAGAGAATCTATCCACAACAACAAAAATAGAATCCCTCCCCTTCTTAGTCCTAGGCAACCCCAAAATAAAGTCCATAGAAATGTCAATCAGAGTTCTTTTTAAGAATAGCACGCAAAAGTGTTCCCAAAGTTCTATTGACAACTTCAGTTTGTCCATCCGTTTGAGAATGACAAGTAGTAGAAAACAACAATTTTGTGCTAAGTTTAGCCCATAAAGTCTTCCAAAAGTAACTCAAGAATTTAACATCGCGACCAGAAACAATAGTCCTAGGCATTCCATGCAACCTAATGACTTCTCTAAAGAACAAATCCGCAATGTTTGAAGCATCATCGGTTTTATGACAAGCTATAAAATGTGCCATCTTAGAGAATCTATCCACAACAACAAAAATAGAATCCCGCCCCTTCATAGTCCTAGGCAACCCCAAAATAAAGTCCATAGAAATGTCAATCCAAGTTCTTTTTAAGAATAGCACGCAAAAGTGTTCCCAAAGTTCTCTTGACAACTTCAGTTTGTCCATGTGGGGACCCGGACGCTAATCCAGTTCTAAATCATCTTTGGGACTAATTAATCAATTATAAAACAGGGTCTAAATTTTTTTTTTAAAGTGCGGAACGTAGTGAAATTAAAACATATATACATATCAGTATATAAAATACAAATCCTGTATTTCAACATTTATTCAAACTAGGGTTTAAACTAAAGTCAAGTGTTTAACCCTACATCTAGTCCAAGTCCGGTGCCACCACTCTAATCACGATCTAGCTCTTCATCTCCTCGACCCTGGACCTGTCCCACCTGTTGTCAAGTACACATACAGACAAGACAACAGCCGGATATACCGGTGAGAATATAATCCCCAGTATAAATCAATGAAACATGCAATCATATAAACAATATAAAGCATGTAATCAGGTAACATGAATATGTATCAAAATCTGAAACATAAACAATCTCAAATCAAACTGTCGACATCAATCATAATTCAGACTAGACTCAATCCTAGTCTAGGGATCCCGGTTTCCAGATGTGGTATTCCTATATCGAATTCCGTAAAGGATGGAACCATAATATCTATTACTCGATATAACCAGTGCCCTGGTATTCCTATATCGAATTCCGTAATAGAAGAATTCCAATACCCTTTACTCGACATAACCAAATATGGTGTTCCTATATCGAATTCCGTAATAGATTCCATTACTCGATATAACCAAACATCCAGTGTCCTGACATAACCGTCAAGGACTGTAGCTCTATCACTAGCATCCTATCTTGAGACATAGTGCAATGTGCCGTGGCGATACCACCACTATCCGGCACTTCTGTCACAAGATAACTTGTCTAATACCTGTAATCTAAATACAAGAGAACAAGTACATTAATCAATGTAATGCAAATATCCATGCAATAAAATAAAGTATGTGATTTAGGGAAACCCAAGTCTAAACCGACTCAAGTCCATCTCCCAATACCACATTGACTTATACCTTTCTTTCGTCGGTTTCTGGCTCAGTCGAAGTCCTGAACTCACAATCTGTCTGGTACTGACAATATCAATAATCTCATGTCAATACACCAATCAAATCCATAACAATCTAATCAATATGGATTTAATTCAAAATCAACGGTATAACGGTACAATTCCAATATCCCCGTCTATACAAATTCACCAGATAATAGTTACAATCCATAACCTATATCCAGTACAATCCCTACTCAATCCATAATCCAAATCTGTCTGGTATCAACTGATTATCATCAGAAAATCATAACAATTCCATAATCAGTCTATTTCTTAATCTGACTTCGATTCTACGATGTCTAATATATCAAGAACATCATATCTGAATCCTATTCAATTCTGACAATAGCATAAATTCAAAGCATGTCAAAACGTAGCAAAACTTATGTCAAGTTGTAGCCTACGTCGATAGGATTACCGTACCGAAGTCGGATTACAATTTGGACGGACGGATATTGCACGGTTGAAGTTTGAATTGCAAAGAATCAACAATTCCCTCAGTTTTCGGTTTCCTTTTTCTTTATTCTTCTGAGGAACGATTGTATATATATATATTGCATGCACATGATACGTGTCTCCTCAAAATTCATGCACAGCCTCTCGCGCATATGCGCGCATTGTCTTCGCGCATATGCGCGAGACCATGTCTCGGCGCGTGCGCACACCTCGCCTCGCGCATATGCGCGCACGCTATCGGCGCATGTGCGCGAGGTGAATTTCGGGGGTGCACTGTCTCTGGCGCTAGGCGAACCCTTGTCTCTGTCTCCGCATTGTTGCGGCATGTGCGGCAGCGTAGCTGCAACTCCTTTCACATAATCTATTCGTGTCTCGAATCTTCCATATCAATTATAATTCATTAATTGTTACTGGATTATTTCGCTTACAGTCGCGTTGAGGATGAAGTAGTAGAAACACATTGTTGTGCCGTTTAGGCCATAAAGTCTTCCAAAAGTAACTCAGATTAACATCGTGACCGAATCAATTCCAGCATGCCCCAAATAAGACTCTCTAAAGACATATCGTTGAGCTCATCGGTTATCAACTATAAAAGTGCCATCTTAGAGATTATTCACAACAACAAAAATAGATCCAACCTTCTTAGTCCTAGGAAACCCCAAATAATCCATACGAAAGTCATCGAAGTTAATTTAAAAAAGCCGCAAAAGTGGTCCTAAAGTTATAGTCAAACTCAGTTTTCCATGTTAAGGATGACAAGTAGTAGAAAACACAATTTTGTGCCAGTTTAGCCATAGAGTCTTGCAAAGTAACTCAAAATTAATATCCGACCAGAAACAATAAACCTAGGCATGCCGATGCCAACCACCTAACGACGTCTCTAAAGAACAAATCCGCAATGTTTGAAGCATCATCGGTTTTATGACAAGCTTATAAAATGTTCCATCTTAGAGAATCTATCCACAACAACAAAAATAGAATCCCTCCCCTTCTTAGTCCTAGGCAACCCCAAAATAAAGTCCATAGAAATGTCAATCCAAGTTCTTTTTAAGAATAGCACGCAAAAGTGTTCCCAAAGTTCTATTGACAACTTCAGTTTGTCCATCCATTTAAGGATGACAAGTAGTAGAAAACAACAATTTTGTGCCAAGTTTAGCCCATAGAGTCTTGCAAAAGTAACTCAAGAATTTAACATCGCGACCAGAAACAATAAACCTAGGCATGCCATGCAACCTAACGACGTCTCTAAAGAACAAATCCGCAATGTTTGAAGCATCATCGGTTTTATGACAAGCTATAAAATGTTCCATCTTAGAGAATCTATCCACAACAACAAAAATAGAATCCCTCCCCTTCTTAGTCCTAGGCAACCCCAAAATAAAGTCCATAGAAATGTCAATCCAAGTTCTTTTTAAGAATAGCACGCAAAAGTGGTCCCAAAGTTCTATTGATAACTTCAGTTTGTCCATCCGTTTGAGGATGACAAGTAGTAGAAAACAACAATTTTGTGCCAAGTTTAGCCCATAGAGTCTTGCAAAAGTAACTCAAGAATTTAACATCGCGACCAGAAACAATAGTCCTAGGCATGCCATGCAACCTAACGACTTCTCTAAAGAACAAATCCGCAATGTTTGAAGCATCATCGCTTTTATGACAAGCTCTAAAATGTGCCATCTTAGAGAATCTATCCACAACAACAAAAATAGAATCCCTCCCCTTCTTAGTCCTACGCAACCCCAAAAAAAAGTCCATAGAAATGTCAATCCAAGTTCTTTTTAAGAATAGCACGCAAAAGTGTTCCTAAAGTTCTATTGACAACTTCAGTTTGTCCATCCGTTTGAGGATGACAAGTAGTAGAAAACAACAATTTTGTGTCAAGTTTAGCCCATAGAGTCTTGCAAAATTTACTCAAGAATTTAACATCGCGACCAAAAAAAATAAACCTAGGCATGCCATGCAACCTAACGACGTCTCTAAAGAACAAATCCGCAATGTTTGAAGCATCATCGGTTTTATGACAAGCTATAAAATGTTCCATCTTAGAGAATCTATCCACAACAACAAAAATAGAATCCCTCCCCTTCTTAGTCCTAGGCAACCCCAAAATAAAGTCCATAGAAATGTCAATCCAAGTTCTTTTTAAGAATAGCACGCAAAAGTGGTCCCAAAGTTCTATTGATAACTTCAGTTTGTCCATCCGTTTGAGGATGACAAGTAGTAGAAAACAACAATTTTGTGCCAAGTTTAGCCCATAGAGTCTTGCAAAAGTAACTCAAGAATTTAACATCGCGACCAGAAACAATAGTCCTAGGCATGCCATGCAACCTAACGACGTCTATAAAGAACAAATCCGCAATGTTTGAAGCATCATCGGTTTTATGACAAGCTATAAAATGTGTCATCTTAGAGAATCTATCCACAACAACAAAAATAGAATCCCTCCCCTTCTTAGTCCTAGGCAACCCCAAAATAAAGTCCATAGAAATGTCAATCAGAGTTCTTTTTAAGAATAGCACGCAAAAGTGTTCCAAAGTTCTATTGACAACTTCAGTTTGTCCATCCGTTTGAGGATGACAAGTAGTAGAAAACAACAATTTTGTGCCAAGTTTAGCCCATAGAGTCTTGCAAAAGTAACTCAAGAATTTAACATCGCGACCAGAAACAATAGTCCTAGGCATGCCATGCAACCTAACGACTTCTCTAAAGAACAAATCCGCAATGTTTGAAGCATCATCGGTTTTATGACAAGATATAAAATGTGCCATCTTAGAGAATCTGATATCCACAACAACAAAAATAGAATCCCGCTCCTTCGTAGTCCTAGGCAACCCCAAAATAAAGTCCATAGAAATGTCAATCCAAGTTCTTTTTAAGAATAGCACGCAAAAGTGTTCCCAAAGTTCTATTGATAACTTCAGTTTGTCCATCCGTTTGGGGATGACAAGTAGTAGAAAAAAACAATTTTGTGCCAAGTTTAGCCCATAAAGTCTTCCAAAAGTAACTCAAGAATATAACATCACGACCAGAAACAATAAACCTAGGCATGCCATGCAACCTAACGACGTCTCTAAAGAACAAATCCGCAATGTTTGAAGCATCATCGGTTTTATGACAAGCTATAAAATGTGCCATCTTAGAGAATCTATCCACAACAAAAAAAATAGAATCCCTCCCCTTCTTAGTCTTAGGCAACCCCAAAATAAAGTCCATAGAAATGTCAATCCAAGTTCTTTTTAAGAATAGCACGCAAAAGTGTTCCTAAAGTTCTCTTGACAACTTCACTTTTTCCATCCGTTTGAAGATGACAAGTAGTAGAAAACAACAATTTTGTGCCAAGTTTAGCCCATAGAGTTTTGCAAAAGTAACTCAAGAATTTAACATCGGGACCCAAAACAATAAACCTAGGCATGCCATGCAACCTAACGACGTCTTTAAAGAACAAATCCGCAATGTTTGAAGCATCATCGGTTTTATGACAAGCTATAAAATGTGCCATCTTAGAGAATATATCCACAACAACAAAAATAGAATTCCTCCCCTTCTTAGTCCTAGGCAACCCCAAAATAAATTCCATAGAAATGTCAATCCAAGTTCTTTTTAAGAATAGCACGCAAAAGTGCTCCCAAAGTTCTATTGACAACTTCAGTTTGTCCATCCGTTTGAGGATGACAAGTAGTAGAAAACAACAATTTTGTGTCAAGTTTAGCCCATAAAGTCTTCCAAAAGTAACTCAAGAATTTAACATCGCGACCAGAAACAGTAGTCCTAGGCATGCCATGCAACCTAACGACTTCTCTAAAGAACAAATCCGCAATGTTTGAAGCATCATCGGTTTTATGACAAGCATTAAAATGTGCCATCTTAGAGAATCTATCCACAACAACAAAAATAGAATCCGGCCCCTTCTTAGTCTTAGGCAACCCAAAAATAAAGTCCATAGAAATGTCTATCCAAGTTCTTTTTAAGAATAGCACGCAAAAGTGTTCCCAAAGTTCTATTGACAACTTCAGTTTTTTCATCCGTTTGAGGATGACAAATAGTAGAAAACAACAATTTTGTGCCAAGTTTAGCCCATAAAGTCTTCCAAAAGTAACTCAAGAATTTAACATCGCGACCAGAAACAATAGTCCTAGGCATGCCATGCAACCTAACAACTTCTCTAAAGAACAAATCCGCAATGTTTTAAGCATCATCGGTTTTATGACAAGCTATAAAATGTACCATCTTAGAGAATCTTTCCACAACAACAACAATAGAATCCCTCCCCTTCTTAGTCCTAGGCAACCCCAAAATAAGTTCATAGAAATATCAATCCAAGTTCTTTATAAGAATAGCACGCAAAAGTGCTCCCAAAGTTCTATTGACAACTTCAGTTTGTCCATCCGTTTGAGGATGACAAGTAGTAGAAAACAAGAATTTTGTGTCAAGTTTAGCCCATAAAGTCTTCCAAAAGTAACTCAAGAATTTAATATCGCGACCAGAAATAATAGTCCTAGGCATGCCAAGCAACCTAACGACTTCTCTAAAGAACGAATCCGCAATGTTTGAAGCATCATCGGTTTTATGACAAGCTATAAAATGTGCCATCTTAGAGAATCTATCCACAACAACAAAAATAGAATCCCGCCCCTTCTTAGTCCTAGGCAACCAAAAAATAAAGTCTATAGAAATGTCAATCCAAGTTCTTTTTAAGAATAGCACGCAAAAGTGTTCCCAAAGTTCTATTGACAACTTCAGTTTTTTCATCCGTTTGAGGATGACAAATAGTAGAAAACAACAATTTTGTGCCAAGTTTAGCCCATAAAGTCTTCCAAAAGTAACTCAAGAATTTAACATCGCGACCAGAAACAATAATCCAAGGCATGCCATGCAACCTAACGACTTCTCTAAAGAACAAATCCGCAATGTTTGAAGCATCATCGGTTTTATGACAAGCTACAAAATGTGCCATCTTAGAGAATCTTTGTGGGGACCCGGACGCTAATCATGTTCTTCATCATGTTTGGGACTAATTAATCAATTATAAAACAGGGTCTAAATTTTTTTTTTAAAATACAAAGCGGAAACGTAATGTAATTTACTCAAATTACATATTAAACATGAACATACATCTCAGTATAAAAGTCAATATAAAAGTACAAGTCCTGTACAACATACATTTATTCAACTAGGGTTTAACAACTAATATCAAGTGTCTAACCCTATCTCTAAACCAAGTCCGGAATCACCGCGCTAAACTCGTCTTCTCTCATCTTCTTCTTGACCCTGATCCAGCCCCACCTGTTGTCATGCACACATACAAAACAAGACAATAGCCGGATAAATCCGGTGAGATATAAATATCCCAGTATAAACAATGTAAACATGCAGTCATATAAAAGCATATACGAAAGCATGTAAGAAGTATTCATAACATGTCTCAAATCAGAAACATAAATTCATATCAAACATTCAATAATCATGAATGGCATAAACAATGTAAATCAACATGTCATATCAGACTCAACTCAACCGACGCGTCGTCATCAGACTCGACTCCACTGACGCGTCGTCTCAGACTCGACTCAACTCTATCCTAGGGATCCCGATGTCTGGGTATAGGTAATTATATCGAATCTCAGTCGCTAGGAATGAATCAATCCATATACGGCATTGATATAATTCATATATCTCCAGTGTCTGGGTGAATCAGCTGCAGAATTGACGACTCAGTCAATAACCTGACGAATCAGCCAGTAATTAGGCGAATCAGCCAATAACCAGACGAATCAGCCTGTAATTAAGCGAATCAGCTTAAGTTTAGACGAATCAGTCTATAACCCGACGAATCAGCCGGTGACTAGGCGAATCAGCCTATAATAAGACGAATCAGTCAATAACCCGACGAATCAGCCGGTGACTAGGCGAATCAGCCTATGACTCAACGACTCAGTAATCAATCCATACAGTCAGTATCTAAGCAAATCAGTCAATGACTAGCGAATCAGCAGTCATTACATGCAGTAGCTATAAATCAATAGGCTACAAATATCAATCTTATCACACAGTAGCTATAAATCAATAGACTACAATCATAAGTCTGATCAATTGCAAATATCAATGCAATAAGTAAAAGTATGTGATTTAGGGAAACTCGAGTCAAACCTTCCTCGAGTTGTGCAATCCCAACTCAACATTAATTTATACTTTTCTTTCTGATACTCTGACTCTGTCGAAGTCTCGAACTCAAAACCTGTCAATATCGATCTGACAAGAACAATATCGAGGAGTATAATATCAATACACCACTCGAATCAAATCTATTCTGCTCAATACTTAACTTACTTCAATATCGATGGCATAACGGTATAATATCAATATACCCAACCATACCATATCAATCAGATATTAATTCCAATATCTCCTACTCAATAACAACTCAATTCTGAATATCAATTCTTATTCAATCTCATTCTGAAATCATAACAAGTTCCTATTCAGTCCGTTTCTTAATCTGACTTCGATTCTACGCTGTCTAACATGTCAAGAACAACATATATTACGTGTATTCAATTCTAACAACATCATAATTTCAAGACATGTCAAAACGTAGTAAAACTTACGTCCAGTTGTAGCCTACGTTGCTAGGAACTCGATACCGAAGTCGGATTCAAAATCAGACGGACGGATTTTTCACAAAAGGCGTAAGGATTTCTCGTGCCAAAGCTTCGACCCTTTTCCTCAATTCTGAATGAATTTTGAAGGAATTACAGCACTATATATATCAACGCATGCATGTCATGATGTGTCACAATTTCCGCAACACACGTTGCACCGCGGGTGCGGTAAGTGTAAGACCGCGGGTGCGCTCAAGCGTCGACAATCTTATCAATTCTGGATTTGCATGACCGCGGGTGCGGTACCTGTCGAGACCACGGGTGCGGTACCGCACCGCGGGTGCGGTAATGCTAACACCGCGGGTGCGGTCACCCTTCGGTATCGATTCTTTCAAATTCCCGTAGCACCACCGCGGGTGCGGTCCTCCCCTTACCGCGAGTGCGGTCTGGCATGCTCCTATCTTTCATAATTTTATTTCTGAATACATTTCTCGGTGTCCCGATTAATCCCGTCATAATCACATGAAATGATAAATCAATCATCGTTAATTACAGTGATTAATTCTTGGGCATTACATTTCTCCCCCTCTTAGATCTGAGTTCGTCCTCGAACTCTCCACAAGTAATCCAAATCTATTAGAAGAAATGAATAACAGAGTTTAACATCCAAACTCGTTTTACTAACATCATTCTGAGGTATTTTTCTTTGATCAAGCTCTGATTCTGGTCTGGAATCAGAAGTCAAGAATTATAATATCATAATCCTTCTTCAACTCGTTCTAGCCGAATCAATCCTGCATTACTGGCTATACAACATCCGTATATGCCAATCTGCAATCTATAACAAAACAATACCATCTGTAGTTGTTATCCTATCTGTTTATCCCAATCTAGAACATAATCAATCTTCATCTTCGACTACCAATCGTCATCATCCGACATTGGTTTCTTAAATCTATCCATTCTGAACTATCTTGATAGCTACTGTCATACAGTCAATCATGTCATGACAATAATCTATATCAACTAGTACTAACATCCAGTACCAAAGCTCTACAATTATCTGTCAATATCTGGTAATCTACTCTGACTATCTGTCAATCTGTAATAAATCTGCACAAGAGAGCTTATGATATAATCTATCACAAGTACAACTCCGTCAAAATCACAATCTGATATCATCTAATTCTTGCATTCTCGTCAATCTGACTATTTCTTTGACATTGATCTATGTCATCTGGTTCTGTTTGTACGTAATCTGGTACAAACTGATAGATATAGATTGAATAATCTGTCAATCATAATCATATCATATCATAATCTAAAGAAAATGGCGGTAATTTCATTACGAAAGCCATAGAAATGTACTCCCATTTCTGTTCAGAACTATACAAAATCTGTAATAATCTTCTGATTTCTATCTTTTTGTCTTCTTCTGTTAGCAATTCAGACTTATCAGTACACTTTCTACCAACATTTCTGTACAAATTCTGTTACAACTGATCTAATCTGTTTATATCACGACTATCTGTTCGAATACAATACATTCTCAATCATCAGACTGAACACTGAATCCATTACTGTAAGCTTCTAACAATATCTGTTCTTTCTGATTCGAACTATTTGATATACACCAATCAGTTAATAACATAAAGTAAAGAGGAAATACCTACCTGGTATTCGGCTCTGACTATCAATATCAAGCTTTACTGTACCATTCTGACACATCTAGCATCACAGAATAATCAATCTCATACAATACAGTATTACTTGCCTGATATTCTGATCGACACTCTGTTTTGACTATCAATATTGAGTTCGAAACATTCTAATCAACTTTTCGAACTGCTAACGTTTCAAAATCCGCTCTGGTTCGGACGATACAACCTAATCTCTGTTGTCCCCAATCAGTCTCAAATACGCATTCAGAATATCATCAATATTCAATCAGATTCACAACATGCTAAACTCATAAACCACAAATGTCTGACACCGATGTCAATCTCAACTGACTAATCACGGTTTAACTCTGTTAAAATCAACAGATATATCATTTCCAGATATAACACATCCTGAATGCAATCTGTCTCAACCAGGATGTACTATATCAACAGTTTCTAATATCAGTTCAAGACTAAAATCAATCTCTCTGATTGGAATCAGATCTGAAGTCTTATCCGAGAAAACATCAAGAACTTTCTTATCATTGGTAAATCAGCCAATGATAGACTCAATTTCAGTAAATCAACTGAATACATAAGGAGTCATTCTGCTCCTTTCTATAATAATCGAGTCATAGCTAGGACGAATATCAAAGGAATTCTCAGTCTAGAATTCTTATCGTACTATATTCATCTCTTGATCATCTCAGGTCTGATTTTCACCATCTTCTGAAACTAATCTAGGGTAGCTATGTACTTGGTTAGCATATCAATATCAGTAATGCAGTTCTAAAATCATAGAACATCAGTACAATACCATCTACCACACAATCTAACTCGATCTCATTCTCATCCTACTGTAGTATACAAGATCTAACAGAAATCACTGATACAAGATCTTTTCTCAAGGAAAGAAACACTACTACAGTAAATAAAGACTCAACAGATAATGCATGCATCAATGCAAATCTTTCAGAAATAATAGTATGTGAAGCACCGGTATTCCTCAATACATATGCAGGATAATCAAACAAATCAGTTACCTGCAAAATCATCATCTGGTGCTTCCTGAGCCTGCTCCTCGGTCAAAGCAAATACTCTGGCCTGCTGTCTAGGAGGCTGGCCAACTGTCTGGCTTCCTCCTGGCCTCAGCTGTGACTGAGATGGTGCTGGCTGAAATGAAGGAACGGCAGCTGATCGTCTACTCCACTGTGCCGCTGATCCAGATGGTTCAGTCCCTGGGATCTTTGGGAACCCCTCTGTGGACACACTCTAGAAAAATGTCCCTGTTGCTTGCAGAAGTGGCAGCTACCAAGTACTCCTTGGCATTGCTCAGTGGAATGTCTCCCTCCACAATTTCCGCAGTACACTCCAGTATAACTCTGCTGAGAACCACTAGAGCTAGAAGAACTACCGCCAGACTTCTTGAACTGTTTTCCTCTAGCCTTCAGAAAATCTTTCGTTCCACCACTGCTACTACCGCCCTCGAATCGGGGAAGTGGTTGTTGTGGTCTTGACACTGGAGCAACAAATTCAGCTCCTCTCTGTCTTATCAGGCCTGCTTCAGCGCCCTTTGCTCTATTCATGGCATCAGCAAAGTTATTGGGTCGCCCTGTATTCACCAATGTAAAAATATCGGGGTTCAAACCATTGATGAACTGATCGGCAACGGCTTCGTCATTTTCAGACACATGAGGAGCAAACTTCAACAAGGTAGAGAACTTGGTCACATATTCTTCAATGTTCAGCTGACCCTGTCTCAAATTGGCAAACTCCGCCCCCTTGTCTTTTCTGTACGATATTGGGAAAAATCTCTGATAAAACTCAGTTTTAAATACATCCCAAGTAATAATCGTACCTCGTTGCTCCAAGGCCCTCTTCAGTGTAACCCACCAGCTTTGTGCAACATCCAGCAACTGGTGCCCAATCAATTTAATCCGGCGCTCATCACTGTACTCCAGTGAATCAAACAGCAACTCAATGCTTCCTAACCAACTCTCACACTCGACTGATGTCTCAGTACCTTTCAGAGTGGGTGGTTTGAATGACTGAAACCTCTTCAGCAAAGTTTCCATTGGAGTCGGTGTTACATCCATTGGAGGATTCGATGTACTACCCTGTTCTGGAATTCGTCTAGGAGGCATATCTGAAACTCAAAAGGATTAGTAACCCAATCCAACAAACCTGTTTCAATTCAGTCTCTCCTCCGATCATCTTACTGCTGATCGAGAATCAATTCAGATTCGTTCCCAATAATACATATTACAAAATCAAATCAGATAAGTCAAGTAACATGTATTATATAACGCAGCAAGACATGCTAGCATTCAAAAGCAGGAAAGAAAACCTCAATCTACCCCGCTCACTAGCCTCTTCTATCTCAATCTAAAGAATCTACAGTTCTGGTACCTACAGCTCTGATACCACCTGTTGTGGGGACCCGGACGCTAATCATGTTCTTCATCATGTTTGGGACTAATTAATCAATTATAAAATAGGGTCTAAATTTTTTTTTAAAAATACAAAGCGGAAACGTAATGTAATTTACTCAAATTACATATTAAACATGAACATACATCTCAGTATAAAAGTCAGTATAAAAGTACAAGTCCTGTACAACATACATTTATTCAACTAGGGTTTAACAACTAATATCAAGTGTCTAACCCTATCTCTAAACCAAGTCCGGAATCACCACGCTAAACTCGTCTTCTCTCATCCTCTTCTTGACCCTGATCCAACCCCACCTGTTGTCATGCACACATACAAAACAAGACAACAGCCGGATAACTCCGGTGAGATATAAATATCCCAGTATAAACAATGTAAACATGCAGTCATATAAAAGCATATACGAAAGCATATAAGAAGTATTCATAACATGTCTCAAATCAGAAACATAAATTCATATCAAACATTCAATAATCATGAATGGCATAAACAATGTAAATCAACATGTCATATCAGACTCAACTCAACCGACGCGTCGTCATCAGACTCGACTCCACTGATGCGTCGTCTCAGACTCGACTCAACTCTATCCTAGGGATCCCGATGTCTGGGTATAGATAATTATATCGAATCTCAGTCGCTAGGAATGAATCAATCCCTATACGGCATCGATATAATTCATATATCTCCAGTGTCTGGGCGAATCAGCCGCAGAATTGACGACTCAGTCAATAACCTGACGAATCAGCCAGTAATTAGGCGAATCAGCCAATAACCAGACGAATCAGCCTGTAATTAAGCGAATCAGCTTAAGTTTAGACGAATCAGTCTATAACCCGACGAATCAGCCGGTGACTAGGCGAATCAGCCTATAATAAGACGAATCAGTCAATAACCCGACGAATCAGCCGGTGACTAGGCGAATCAGCCTATGACTCAACGACTCAGTAATCAATCCATACAGTCAGTATCTAAGCAAATCAGTCAATGACTAGCGAATCAGCAGTCATTACATGCAGTAGCTATAAATCAATAGGCTACAAATATAAATCTCATCACACAGTAGCTATAAATCAATAGACTACAATCATAAGTCTGATCAATTGCAAATATCAATGCAATAAGTAAAAGTATGTGATTTAGGGAAACTCGAGTCAAACCTTCCTCGAGTTGTGCAATCCCAACTCAACATTAATTTATACCTTTCTTTCTGATACTCTGACTCTGTCGAAGTCTCGAACTCAAAACCTGTCAATATCGATCTGACAAGAACAATATCGAGGAGTATAATATCAATACACCACTCGAATCAAATCTGTTCTGCTCTATACTTAACTTACTTCAATATCGATGGCATAACGGTATAATATCAATATACCCAACCATACCATATCAATCAGATATTAATTCCAATATCTCCTACTCAATAACAACTCAATTCTGAATATCAATTCTTAATCAATCTCATTCTGAAATCATAACAAGTTCCTATTCAGTCCGTTTCTTAATCTGACTTCGATTCTACGCTGTCTAACATGTCAAGAACAACATATATATAACGTGTATTCAATTCTAACAACATCATAATTTCAAGACATGTCAAAACGTAGTAAAACTTACGTCCAGTTGTAGCCTACGTTGCCAGGAACTCGATACCAAAGTCGGATTCAAAATCAGACGGACGGATTTTTCACAAAAGGCGTAAAGATTTCTCGTGCCAAAGTTTCGACCCTTTTCCTCAATTCTGAATGAATTTCGAAGGAATTACAGCACTATATATATCAACGCATGCATGTCATGAGGTGTCACAATTTCCGCAACACACGTTGCACCGTGGGTGCGGTAAGTGTAAGACCGCGGGTGCGCTCAAGCGTCGACAATCTTATCAATTCTGGAATAGCATGACCGCGGGTGCGGTACCTGTCGAGACCGCGGGTGCGGTACTGCACCGCGGGTGCGGTAATGCTAACACCGCGGGTGCGGTCACCCTTCGGTATCGATTCTTTCAAATTCCCGTAGCACCACCGCGGGTGCGGTCCTCCCCTTACCGCGGGTGCGGTCTGGCATGCTCCTATCTTTCATACTTTTATTTCTGAATACATTTCTCGGTGTCCCGATTAATCCCGTCATAATCACATGAAATGATAAATCAATCATCGTTAATTGCAGTGATTAATTCTTGGGCATTACAATCATTCCACAACAACATAAATAAATCCCTCCCCTTCTTAGTCCTAGGCAACCCCAAAATAAAGTACATAGAAATGTCAATCCAAGTTCTTTTTAAGAATAGCACGCAAAAGTGCTCCCAAAGTTCTATTGACAACTTCAGTTTGTGCATCCGTTTGAGGATGACAAGTAGTAGAAACAACCAATTTTGTGTCAAGTTTAGCCCATAAAGTCTTCCAAAAGTAACTCAAGAATTTAACATCGTGACCAGAAACAATAGTCCTAGGCATGCCATGCAACCTAACGACTTCTCTAAAGAACAAATCCGCAATGTTTGAAGCATCATCGGTTTTATGTCAAGTTATAAAATGTGCCATTTTAGAGAATCTATCCACAACAACAAAAATAGAATCCCTCCCGTTCTTAGTCCAAGGCAACCCCAAAATAAAGTCCATAGAAATGTCAATCAGAGTTCTTTTTAAGAATAGCACGCAAAAGTGTTCCCAAAGTTCTATTGACAACTTCAGTTTGTCCATCCGTTTGAGGATGAAAAGTAGTAGAAAACAACAATTTTGTGCCAAGTTTAGCCCATAAAGTCTTCCAAAAGTAACTCAAGAATTTAACATCGCGACCAAAAACAATAGTCCTAGGCATGCCATGCAACCTAACGACTTCTCTAAATAACAAATCTGCAATGTTTGAAGCATCATCGGTTTTATGACAAGCTATAAAATGTGCCATCTTAGAGAATCTGATATCCACAACAACAAAAATAGAATCCCTCCCCTTCTTAGTCCTAGGCAACCCCAAAATAAAGTCCATAGAAATGTCAATCCAAGTTATTTTTAAGAATAGCACGCAAAAGTGTTCCCAAAGTTCTATTGATAACTTCGGTTTGTCCATCCGTTTGAGGATGACAAGTAGTAGAAAACAACAATTTTGTGCCAAGTTTAGCCCATAAAGTCTTCCAAAAGTAACTCAAGAATATAACATCGCGATCCGAAACAATAGTCCTAGGCATGCCATGCAACCTAACGACTTCTCTAAAGAACAAATCCGCAATGTTTGAAGTATCATAGGTTTTATGACAAGCTATAAAATGTGCCATCTTAGAGAATCTATCCACAACAACAAAAATAGAATCCCTCCCCTTCTTAGTCCTAGGCAACCCCAAAATAAAGTCCATAGAAATGTCAATCCAAGTTCTTTTTAAGAATAGCACGCAAAAGTGTTCTTAAAGTTTTATTGACAACTTCAGTTTGTCCATCCGTTTGAGGATGACAAGTAGTAGAAAACAACAATTTTTTGCCAAGTTTAGCCCATAGAGTCTTGCAAAAGTAACTCAAGAATTTAACATCGCGACCAGAAACAATAAACCTAGGCATGCCATGCAACCTAACGACTTCTCTAAAGAACAAATCCGCAATGTTTGAAGCATCATCGGTTTTATGACAAGCTATAAAATGTGCCATCTTAGAGAATCTATCCACAACAACAAAAATAGAATCCCGCCCCTTCTTTGTCCTAGGCAACCCAAAAATAAAGTCAATAGAAATGTCAATCCAAGTTCTTTTTAAGAATATAACGCAAAAGTGTTCCCAAAGTTCTATTGACAACTTCAGTTTGTGCATCCGTTTGAGGATGAAAAATAGTAGAAAACAGCAATTTTGTGTCAAGTTTAGCCCATAAAGTCTTCCAAAAGTAACTCAAGAATTTAACATCGCGACCAGAAACAATAGTCCTTGGCATGCCATGCAACCTAACGACTTCTCTAAAGAACAAATCCGAAATGTTTGAAGCATCATCGGTTTTATGACAAGCTCTAAAATGTGCCATTTTAGAGAATCTATCCACAACAACAAAAATAGAATCTCTCCTCTTCTTAGTCTTAGGCAACCCCAAAATAAAGTCCATAGAAATGTCAATCAGAGTTCTTTTAAAGAATAGCACGCAAAAGTGTTCCCAAAGTTCTATTGACAACTTCAGTTTTTTCATCCGTTTGAGGATGACAAATAGTAGAAAACAACAATTTTGTGCCAAGTTTAGCCCATAAAGTCTTCCAAAAGTAACTCAAGAATTTAACATCGCGACCAGAAACAATAGTCCTTGGCATGCCATGCAACCTAACGACTTCTCTATAGAAAAAATCCGCAATGTTTGAAGCATCATCGGTTTTATGACAAGCTATAAAATGTACCATCTTAGAGAATCTTTCCACAACAACAAAAATAGAATCCCTCCCCTTCTTAGTCCTAGGCAACCCCAAAATAAGTTCATAGAAATGTCAATCCAAGTTCTTTTTACGAATAGCACGCAAAAGTGTTCCCAAAGTTCTATTGACAACTTCAGTTTGTCCATCCGTTTGAGGATGACAAGTAGTAGAAAACAACAATTTTGTGCCAAGTTTAGCCCATAAAGTCTTCCAAAAGTAACTCAAGAATTTAACATCGCGACCAGAAACAATAGTCCTAGACATGCCATGGAACCTAACGACTTCTCTAAAGAACAAATCCGCAATGTTTGATGCATCATCGGTTTTATGACAAGTTATAAAATGTACCATCTTAGAGAATCTGATATCCACAACAACAAAAATAGAATCCCGCCCCTTCTTAGTCCTAGGCAACCCCAAAATAAAGTCCATAGAAATGTCAATCCAAGTTCTTTTTGAGAATAGCACGCAAAAGTGTTCCCAAAGTTCTCTTGACAACTTCAGTTTATGCATCCGTTTGAGGATGACAAGTAGTAGAAACCAACAATTTTGTGTCAAGTTTAGCCCATAAAGTCTTCCAAAAGTAACTCAAGAATTTAACATCGCGACCAGAAACAATAGTCCTAGGCATGCCATGCAACCTAACGACTTCTCTAAAGAACAAATCCGCAATGTTTGAAGCATCATCGGTTTTATGACAAGCTATAAAATGTGCCATCTTAGAGAATCTTTCCACAACAACATAAATAAATCCCTCCCCTTCTTAGTCCTAGGCAACCCCAAAATAAAGTCCATAGAAATGTCAATCCAAGTTCTTTTTAAGAATAGCACGCAAAAGTGCTCCCAAAGTTCTATTGACAACTTCAGTTTGTGCATCCGTTTGAGGATGACAAGTAGTAGAAACCAACAATTTTGTGTCAAGTTTAGCCCATAAAGTCTTCCAAAAGTAACTCAAGAATTTAACATCGTGACCAGAAACAATAGTCCTAGGCATGCCATGCAACCTAACGACTTCTCTAAAGAACAAATCCGCAATGTTTGAAGCATCATCGGTTTTATGTCAAGTTATAAAATGTGCCATTTTAGAGAATCTATCCACAACAACAAAAATAGAATCCCTCCCCTTCTTAGTCCTAGGCAACCCCAAAATAAAGTCCATAGAAATGTCAATCAGAGTTCTTTTTAAGAATAGCACGCAAAAGTGTTCCCAAAGTTCTATTGACAACTTCAGTTTGTCCATCCGTTTGAGGATGAAAAGTAGTAGAAATCAACAATTTTGTGCCAAGTTTAGCCCATAAAGTCTTCCAAAAGTAACTCAAGAATTTAACATCGCGACCAAAAACAATAGTCCTAGGCATGCCATGCAACCTAACGACTTCTCTAAATAACAAATCCGCAATGTTTGAAGCATCATCGGTTTTATGACAAGCTATAAAATTTGCCATCTTAGAGAATCTGATAACCACAACAACAAAAATAGAATCCCTCCCCTTCTTAGTCCTAGGCAACCCCAAAATAAAGTCCATAGAAATGTCAATCCAAGTTCTTTTTAAGAATAGCACGCAAAAGTGTTCCCAAAGTTCTATTGATAACTTCAGTTTGTCCATCCGTTTGAGGATGACAAGTAGTAGAAAACAACAATTTTGTGCCAAGGTTAGCCCATAAAGTCTTCCAAAAGTAACTCAAGAATATAACATCGCGATCAGAAACAATAGTCCTAGGCATGCCATGCAACCTAACGACTTCTCTAAAGAACAAATCCGCAATGTTTGAAGCATCATAGGTTTTATGACAAGCTATAAAATGTGCCATCTTAGAGAATCTATCCACAACAACAAAAATAGAATCCCTCCCCTTCTTAGTCCTAGGCAACCCAAAAATAAAGTCCATAGAAATATCAATCCAAGTTCTTTTTAAGAATAGCACGCAAAAGTGTTCCTAAAGTTCTGTTGACAACTTCAGTTTGTCCATCCGTTTGAGGATGACAAGTAGTAGAAAACAACAATTTTGTGTCAAGTTTAGCCCATAGAGTCTTGCAAAAGTAACTCAAGAATTTAACATCGCGGCCAGAAACAATAAACCTAGGCATGCCATGCAACCTAACGACGTCTCTAAAGAACAAATCTACAATGTTTGAAGCATCATCGGGTTTATGACAAGCTATAAAATGTGCCATCTTAGAGAATCTATCCACAACAACAAAAATAGAATTCCTCCCCTTCTTAGTCCTAGGCAACCCCAAAATAAAGTCCATAGAAATGTCAATCCAAGTTCTTTTTAAGAATAGCACGCAAAAGTGCTCCCAAAGTTCTATTGACAACTTCAGTTTGTCCATCCGTTTGAGGATGACAAGTAGTAGAAAACAACAATTTTGTGTCAAGTTTAGCCCATAAAGTCTTCCAAAAGTAACTCAATAATTTAACATCGCAATCAGAAACAGTAGTCCTAGGCATGCCATACAACCTAACGACTTCTCTAAAGAACAAATCCCAATGTTTGAAGCATCATCGGTTTTATGACAAGCTATAAAATGTGTTATCTTAGAGAATCTATCCACAACAACAAAAATAGAATCCCGCCCCTTCTTAGTCATAGGCAACCCAAAAATAAAGTCAATAGAAATGTCAATCCAAGTTCTTTTTAAGAATATCACGCAAAAGTGTTCCCAAAGTTCTATTGACAACTTCAGTTTTTTCATCCGTTTGAGGATGACAAATAGTAGAAAACAACAATTTTGTGCCAAGTTTAGCCCATAAAGTCTTCCAAAAGTAACTCAAGAATTTAACATCGCGACCAGAAACAATAGTCCTAGGCATGCCATGCAACCTAACGACTTCTCTAAAGAACAAATCCGCAATGTTTGAAGCATCATCGGTTTTATGACAAGCTATAAAATGTGCCATCTTAGAGAATCTATCCACAACAACAAAAATAGAATCCCTCCCCTTCTTAGTCCTAGGCAACCCCAAAATAAAGTCCATAGAAATGTCAATCCAAGTTCTTTTTAAGAATAGCACGCAAAAGTGTTCCCAAAGTTCTATTGACAACTTCAGTTTGTCCATCCGTTTGAGGATGACAAGTAGTAGAAAACAACAATTTTGTGTCAAGTTTAGCCCATAAAGTCTTCCAAAAGTAACTCAAGAATTTAACATCGCGACCAGAAACAATAGTCCTTGGCATGCCATGCAACCTAACGACTTCTCTAAAGAAAAAATCCGCAATGTTTGAAGCATCATCGGTTTTATGACAAGCTATAAAATGTACCATCTTAGAGAATCTTTCCACAACAACAAAAATAGAATCCCTCCCCTTCTTAGTCCTAGGCAACCCCAAAATAAGTTCATAGAAATGTCAATCCAAGTTCTTTTTACGAATAGCACGCAAAAGTGTTTCCAAAGTTCTATTGACAACTTCAGTTTGTCCATCCGTTTGAGGATGACAAGTAGTAGAAAACAACAATTTTGTGCCAAGTTTAGCCCATAAAGTCTTCCAAAAGTAACTCAAGAATTTAACATCGCGACCAGAAACAATAGTCCTAGACATGCCATGGAACCTAACGACTTCTCTAAAGAACAAATCCGCAATGTTTGATGCATCATCGGTTTTATGACAAGTTATAAAATGTGCCATCTTAGAGAATCTGATATCCACAACAACAAAAATAGAATCCCGCCCCTTCTTAGTCCTAGGCAACCCCAAAATAAAGTCCATAGAAATGTCAATCCAAGTTCTTTTTGAGAATAGCACGCAAAAGTGTTCCCAAAGTTCTCTTGACAACTTCAGTTTGTGCATCCGTTTGAGGATGACAAGTAGTAGAAACCAACAATTTTGTGTCAAGTTTAGCCCATAAAGTCTTCCAAAAGTAACTCAAGAATTTAACATCGCGACCAGAAACAATAGTCCTAGGCATGCCATGCAACCTAACGACTTCTCTAAAGAACAAATCCGCAATGTTTGAAGCATCATCGGTTTTATGACAAGCTATAAAATGTGCCATCTTAGAGAATCTTTCCACAACAACATAAATAAATCCCTCCCCTTCTTAGTCCTAGGCAACCCCAAAATAAAGTCCATAGAAATGTCAATCCAAGTTCTTTTTAAGAATAGCACGCAAAAGTGCTCCCAAAGTTCTATTGACAACTTCAGTTTGTGCATCCGTTTGAGGATGACAAGTAGTAGAAACCAACAATTTTGTGTCAAGTTTAGCCCATAAAGTCTTCCAAAAGTAACTCAAGAATTTAACATCGTGACCAGAAACAATAGTCCTAGGCATGCCATGCAACCTAACGACTTCTCTAAAGAACAAATCCGCAATGTTTGAAGCATCATCGGTTTTATGTCAAGTTATAAAATGTGCCATTTTAGAGAATCTATCCACAACAACAAAAATAGAATCCCTCCCCTTCTTAGTCCTAGGCAACCCCAAAATAAAGTCCATAGAAATGTCAATCAGAGTTCTTTTTAAGAATAGCACGCAAAAGTGTTCCCAAAGTTCTATTGACAACTTCAGTTTGTCCATCCGTTTGAGGATGAAAAGTAGTAGAAATCAACAATTTTGTGCCAAGTTTAGCCCATAAAGTCTTCCAAAAGTAACTCAAGAATTTAACATCGCGACCAAAAACAATAGTCCTAGGCATGCCATGCAACCTAACGACTTCTCTAAATAACAAATCCGCAATGTTTGAAGCATCATCGGTTTTATGACAAGCTATAAAATTTGCCATCTTAGAGAATCTGATAACCACAACAACAAAAATAGAATCCCTCCCCTTCTTAGTCCTAGGCAACCCCAAAATAAAGTCCATAGAAATGTCAATCCAAGTTCTTTTTAAGAATAGCACGCAAAAGTGTTCCCAAAGTTCTATTGATAACTTCAGTTTGTCCATCCGTTTGAGGATGACAAGTAGTAGAAAACAACAATTTTGTGCCAAGGTTAGTCCATAAAGTCTTCCAAAAGTAACTCAAGAATATAACATCGCGATCAGAAACAATAGTCCTAGGCATGCCATGCAACCTAACGACTTCTCTAAAGAACAAATCCGCAATGTTTGAAGCATCATAGGTTTTATGACAAGCTATAAAATGTGCCATCTTAGAGAATCTATCCACAACAACAAAAATAGAATCCCTCCCCTTCTTAGTCCTAGGCAACCCAAAAATAAAGTCCATAGAAATGTCAATCCAAGTTCTTTTTAAGAATAGCACGCAAAAGTGTTCCTAAAGTTCTGTTGACAACTTCAGTTTGTCCATCCGTTTGAGGATGACAAGTAGTAGAAAACAACAATTTTGTGTCAAGTTTAGCCCATAGAGTCTTGCAAAAGTAACTCAAGAATTTAACATCGCGGCCAGAAACAATAAACCTAGGCATGCCATGCAACCTAACGACGTCTCTAAAGAACAAATCCACAATGTTTGAAGCATCATCGGGTTTATGACAAGCTATAAAATGTGCCATCTTAGAGAATCTATCCACAACAACAAAAATAGAATTCCTCCCCTTCTTAGTCCTAGGCAACCCCAAAATAAAGTCCATAGAAATGTCAATCCAAGTTCTTTTTAAGAATAGCACGCAAAAGTGCTCCCAAAGTTCTATTGACAACTTCAGTTTGTCCATCCGTTTGAGGATGACAAGTAGTAGAAAACAACAATTTTGTGTCAAGTTTAGCCCATAAAGTCTTCCAAAAGTAACTCAATAATTTAACATCGCGATCAGAAACAGTAGTCCTAGGCATGCCATACAACCTAACGACTTCTCTAAAGAACAAATCCCAATGTTTGAAGCATCATCGGTTTTATGACAAGCTATAAAATGTGTTATCTTAGAGAATCTATCCACAACAACAAAAATAGAATCCCGCCCCTTCTTAGTGATAGGCAACCCAAAAATAAAGTCAATAGAAATGTCAATCCAAGTTCTTTTTAAGAATATCACGCAAAAGTGTTCCCAAAGTTCTATTGACAACTTCAGTTTTTTCATCCGTTTGAGGATGACAAATAGTAGAAAACAACAATTTTGTGCCAAGTTTAGCCCATAAAGTCTTCCAAAAGTAACTCAAGAATTTAACATCGCGACCAGAAACAATAGTCCTAGGCATGCCATGCAACCTAACGACTTCTCTAAAGAACAAATCCGCAATGTTTGAAGCATCATCGGTTTTATGACAAGCTATAAAATGTACCATCTTAGAGAATCTTTCCACAACAACAAAAATAGAATCCCCCCCTTCTTAGTCCTAGGCAACCCCAAAATAAGTTCATAGAAATGTCAATCCAAGTTCTTTTTACGAATAGCACGCAAAAGTGTTCCCAAAGTTCTATTGACACCTTCAGTTTGTCCATCCGTTTGAGGATGACAAGTAGTAGAAAACAACAATTTTGTGCCAAGTTTAGCCCATAAAGTCTTCCAAAAGTAACTCAAGAATTTAACATCGCGACCAGAAACAATAGTCCTAGGCATGCCATACAACCTAACGACTTCTCTAAAGAACAAATCCGCAATGTTTGAAGCATCATCGATTTTATGACAAGTTATAAAATGTGCCATCTTAGAGAATCTGATATCCACAACAACAAAAAAAGAATCCCGCCCCTTCTTAGTCCTAAGCAACCCCAAAATAAAGTCCATAGAAATGTCAATCCAAGTTCTTTTTAAGAATAGCACGCAAAAGTGTTCCCAAAGTTCTCTTGACAACTTCAGTTTGTCCATCCGTTTGAGGATGACAAGTAGTAGAAAATAACAATTTTGTGCCAAGTTTAGGCCATAAAGTCTTCCAAAAGTAACTCAAGAATTTAACATCGCGACCAGAATCAATAGTCCTAGGCATTCCATACAACTTAACGACTTCTCTGAAGAACAAATCCGCAATTTTTGAAGCATCATCGGTTTTATGACAAGCTATAAAATGTGCCATCTTAGAGAATCTAT
The DNA here is from genome assembly GCF_022965805.1 of Primulina eburnea. Classification (NCBI taxonomy): domain Eukaryota; kingdom Viridiplantae; phylum Streptophyta; class Magnoliopsida; order Lamiales; family Gesneriaceae; genus Primulina; species Primulina eburnea. The sequence goes on from NC_133108.1 coordinate 13,013,959, forward strand.
TCACAACAACAAAAATAGAATCCCTCCCCTTCTTAGTCCTAGGCAACCCCAAAATAATGTCCATAGAATTGTCAATCCAAATTCTTTTTAAGAATAGCATGCAAAAGTGTTCCCAAAGTTCTATTGATAACTTCAGTTTGTCCATCCGTTTGAGGATGACAAGTTGTAATGCCCAAGAATTATCATTGATAGAAAGAAATCGGGAAATTATGGGCCAAGCAGGACCGCACCCGCGGTCTGGGAAGTCCCGCACCCGCGGTTTGCACAAGAAATGAAATATTTCTACAGTAGCAGTGGCGCATATGCGCGGAAAGAAGTGGCGCATATGCGCGACACCTACAGTAGCATTGGCGCACATGCGCAAAGAGTGGCGCGCATATGCGCGGATAGTCCAGAGACATCGGCGCTTAAGCGCGGAAAAAGTGGCGCATATGCGCGAGTGCCATATTTGCCAAACTGCCGAGACAGTAGGTCTCGCGCATATGCGCGAGTAGTGACCGCGCATATGCGCGAGACGTGTAATCCAAAGGAAGAGCCATGTGCTTGTAGCCATGCCATATATATATATATAATATATCTTCATTTCATCAGTTAGCCACGAAAGAAGGAAAGCGTAAACCTCATAAATCCCCTCCAAGCTTCATAATTTTAAGACTTGATTTTACAAGATTCAATCATCCAAACTTTAATCCGATTGCGGTTTTGAACTCCCCTCCGTATTAGCTACAAGGTGATGTAAGTTTTACTCAGTTTCTATATGATTTGAGATTGAGATGTTGGGGAAATTGTAATATGATAGTTATATTGTGTTCTTGATGTATTGAACATGATATATTCGCAAACGGATCAAAGAACGGATATCATATGCTATTGTTGCTATTTTCTAGCATTTTTAGAAGTAAGATATTCAGATTTTGAGTAATATCATGTGCTTCTAATGATGATTATGAGTTGATGAGTTTAGATTGATGAATTGGTGATATATGTTGAGAGTTGGATTGACCGGTATCAGGAATTTACGTCGTTATGCCGTCAAATTGTACCAAGATCAAGTATAGATTGTATAAATGTCTTGGTTGAGTTAGAGATTGATAGATTGTGTATCAACATTTCAATTTCAGATTCGTATTGGTGACAGCGACAGCAATTGTGCGACGAAAGGTATAAGCCATGTTTGTTTGGGAAGCCACAAATCAAATAAGATATTATATGAGTTTCCCAACCAAAATCACATACAAGTATTATTGTATATATGGTAACATGTTTATGACTGGTTTATAGAATTATATCCAAATCTTGTGACATGATTATGCTTTGATTATAGAATTGTATTCAAGCATATAAGATCACTGTGATATTCAGATATGAATATGAGCATGCTTTGTTTACAGATTGATATTCATTGCATTTAAGATAGGAGAGTCGTTGACAACCATTGTCAACTATCTAGATGTTTGGTGTATCTCAGCTTAGGAGCAGCCCTGACTCCTATTGCAGTCGTTGATACAGCTCAGACCGAAGTCTAGGAATAAGACGTACAGTCACCCCGAGTGGGAGGGTAGGTGACAGCCATTGACGTCTTATTCATGTCGGGATCCCTAGAGTTCTAGTTGAGTCGAGTCCAGACATGGTTTGATTCGCATTGCATTGCATGTTTATATGGATGTCATTCATTATATCATGTTGCATGTTTTAGATTGATTATATGCATGTATACATGTTTATACTGGGATTTGTTCTCACCGGAGTTTCCGGCTGTTGTTATGTTTGTATGTGTGCATAACAACAGGTGGGGCAGGATCTGGGTCACGCAGAGGATGAGAGATGGACATAGCGTGGTGATCTCGGGCATAGCAGAAGAACTAGTAGTTGTACTTTTGATATGTATTGTATTTAATTACTAGTTGTTGAGAATAGATGGAACAAGACATGTTTGTACCTTCTGTTTGTAAAATAAATAAAGACTTTATGCTTGTTTATACAACATTAGAATAAATGTTGAAAAGCGAAAATTTGACCAACTTTTTATATTAATGATCTATTTAATCCCAAAGAAAAGAGTTAGAGCCCGGGTCCCCACAAAAGTAGTAGAAAACAACAATTTTGTGCCAAGTTTAGCCCATAAAGTCTTCCAAAGGTAACTCAAGAATATAACATCGCGATCAAAAACAATAGTCCTAGGCATGCCATGTGTTAGAGTAGGTGCCCGTCGAGCCAAGTGTTGGCCGAGAGTGTTCACAATGAAACTCTATGTATAAGCAATCTTTATTTTAGTAATATTTGATATTATTATTTTGGCACATCTTTATCTGTATACCCATGCTAGTTGCATAGATAAAGACCTTGAATATACAAATAGTAGAAAGAATATGAGATGCTCATATGATGAAGATCATGAAACTCATATATGGAATACTGTATATTCTAAACAGTTCCTAGTCGATTTAGCCGCCGCTAAGGAGGATATAGGCCGCTCGAGTTAGAGACTAGTATCTGCGATGTGAGTACCATGTTTCATTGGTAGGGGACATTGTGATGTCCGAACATGCAGATAGGTGCTCCTGGTAGAGTGCACTGAACAACCCTCCATTAAACGACTTTCCAAGTAGTTCTCACTTATCGAGTGGAAACGTCCTAGTTTATGGTTGTACACCATTAGTTCTTATGACCCGGGACAACATTGAGACTCTATGTGTGACACCTCCGACCTCTTTAAATAAAATACACAGCGGAAATTAAAATTTTCTTTAAAATACGGAAAGAGTTTCAAAATACATTTCTTCAAACATCTTTACTAAATAACAATACATGATCATTTGAATGAAATAACAAAATACAAAACATCATTCCTATGATCATGCCAAAATCTTCCTTCCAACGGTGTATGCATATGACCCCCTGTCCACAGTCAACATCCCGGGCCGCCACTCTGATCTGCATCACATGAAATAACTAAAATGAGAATAAATCTCAGCAAGTGGAACTCTTACATAACAATGAACATATCATACTCTGTAAAACATAGCTTTGAAATCATAAATACCATCAACTCTGAATCATAAACTCTTAACATGAATATCATAACAATAGCACGAAATGAGATGGTATTTCTCTTTACTCTGGTTGGATTGATATCAATAGTATCTCTGCTCTAGGGTGCTCGTATCCCAAATCGATATAAACCGATAACTCTGAGGGATATAAGCCTATGGTCGTTGATCAACTAATTGCATGCAATCTCTGACTATGTATCTATCAATCCAATAAAACATTTAAACTCTTTCTCTTTGGCATTTAAACAACACTTTAGAAACTATACTCTTTGTATTCCCTTTGAACAATTGAGACATCAAATGCCTCCAATATATATAACAATTGAATCAATGCATACTATGGATCAAATGGAAGGGAATATCACAATAAAACCTTTGAAACACAATAAATATATATACATGTGAGCACAAGGGATGAAATTCCACTTACAAACCAATAGAACACCTCAATCAAAGCTCTTGAACACCACCTACAACAATAATCCATAAATAACACCAACATCAACTCTATATTCAAGGATCCAAGCTAAATAATCCATAAATCCACAAGAACAATAAACCCAAGTCAACTCTTAACTCAAAACCAACCTTAAAAGAATCGCACCAAAAGCTTACCTTAGCTTCCTAGCACCAAGGAGAACCACGATCTCAAGTCGAAACGCAAACTAAACGCTTGAATCGAAGATAGGAAGTGAAAGAAATGGATGAAAACCCTTGCTAGAAGAGAGAAAATCGGAAATGAGAAGAAAGAAAAAGGGAAAGTATGGCCAACCACTCCCAAAAAGTAACTTAAAATCTCGCCCATACCTAGACCGCGGGTGCGCTGCCACAAGCACCGCGGGTGCGCCTAGCTCACGGCACAACACAAAATTCTGGAACACTCGGACCGCGGGTGCGGCGCTGCAGACACCGCGGGTGCGGTCATCACCGCGGGTGCGGTCCTTGCACTACCGCAGATGCGGTCCTGCCACGGCTTCCCAACTCCAAAATCATGAATAGTACACCGCGGGGGCACTCCTCTAAGAGCGCGGGTGCACTCTGGTCACGGCCAAGATCAAAACTCAACCAACTAAAATCGATCCGAAACTCTGAAACGAACAACCAACAACAACTAATACCTCAAAACAATAATAACCAATAATACTATGGCCCAAAACACAACTCTAAACATCTAATCACATAACCCAAATAACAAGCAAATCTTAAACCGTACCGTACACCGGGCTCGGCTATTACAATCTCCCCTCCTTAGAGGAATTTCGTCCGCGAAATTGACGTCACAGAACGAACAACTCAGGATACTTCTCTCTCATCTCATCCTCTGGTTCCCACGTAGCTTCTTCGATCAAATGGTTCCTCCAAAGAACTTTAACAATGCCGATCTCTTTGTTCCTCAAAACTCTAACTCTGCGATCCAGAATCTGAATCGGAATCTCTTGGTAAGTCAAATTCTGCGTCAAGTCCAATGGCTCGTGGTGAAGAACATGGGAAGGATTCGCAATATACTTCCTGAGCATCGAAACATGAAACACATTGTGAACTCTGTCAAGATTTGGCGGTAAGGCTAACCTGTAGGCTCGATCACCAACTCTGTCCAAAATCTCAAATGGACCAATAAACCTCGGACTCAGCTTACCCTTCTTGCCAAACCTCATCACTCCCTTGAGAGGTGCTATCTTCAGAAACACATGATCGCGAACCTCGAACTGCAATGGCCTACGACGAACATCTGCATAGCTCTTCTGTCTCGACTGCGCTGTCTTCATCCTCTCTCGGATCACAGCAACCACATCAGCAGTCTGCTGGACCAACTCTGGTCCTAACATCTTCCTCTCACCAACCTCATCCCAATACAAGGGAGATCTGCACTTCTTGCCATAAAGTGCCTCATACGGTGCCATGCCAATCTTCGCTTGGTAACTGTTATTATACGTGAACTCAACCAAAGGCAACTTAGAATCCCAGCTACCTGGATAATCAATAGTACAAGCTCTGAGCATATCCTCAAGAATCTGAATAACTCTCTCTGATTGACCGTCGCTCTGAGGGTGATAAGCTGTACTAAACGCTAACCGCGAACCCATAGCTCTGTGCAAACTCTTCCAAAACTCTGAAGTAAACCCGGGGTCACGATCAGACACGATCGACACTGGAACACCATGAAGTCTAACAATCTCTGCAATATAGTCCTCAGCATACTGGTTCATGGAATACGTCGTCTTGACTGGAAGAAAGTGCGCTGACTTGGTCAATCGATCAACGATAACCCAAATGGAATTGAAACCTCTCTGCACTCTGGGAAGACCAGTCACGAAATCCATAGTAATATGCTCCCACTTCCACTGAAGAATTGGCAATGATAGCAATGTCTCAGCAGGTCTCTGATGCTCGATCTTCACCTGCTGACAAGTAAGGCACTGAGAAATGAACATGGCAATATCTTTCTTCATACCTGGCCACCAGTAAAGTCGACGAAGATCCTGATACATCTTGGTACTGCCTGGATGAATCGAATATAGCGCAGTATGAGCCTCTGTCAGAATGTCTCGTCGAATATCATCGCCAATAGGAACACAGATACGGCCTCTGAAAGTCACCAAACCCTCTCCATTCAGCCCAAACTCTGAGTTACCTCTCTCCTCTACTCTAGCTCTCATCTCTGTCAACTGAACATCAACAGTCTGCTCTCTACGGATCCTGTCCGTCAATGTAGCCCGAATAACCAACGCTGAAAGTCGAGCAATGGTCCCCGGAACTACCAAAGCAATCTCCTCTCTCTGCAAATCCATCAACAATGGCCTCTGAATCAAAGAATTCAAGGAAGAACTCGACTTACGACTCAACGCATCAGCCACAACGTTTGTAATAGCCGAGCCCGGTGTACGGTACGGTTTAAGCTTTGCTTGTTATTTGGGTTATGTGATTAGATGTTTAGAGTTGTGTTTTGGGACATAGTATTATTTGTTATTATTGTCTTGAGGTATTAGTTGTTGTTGGTTGTTCGTTTCAGAGTTTCGGATCGATTTTAGTTGGTTGAGTTTTGATCTTGGCCGTGACCAGAGTGCACCCGCGCTCTTTGATGACCGCACCCGCGGTGTACTATTCATGATTTTGGAGTTGGGAAGCCGTGGCAGGACCGCACCTGCGGTAGTGCAAGGACCGCACCCGCGGTGATGACCGCACCCGCGGTGTCTGCAGCGCCGCACCCGCGGTCGGAGTGTTCCAGAATTTTGTGATTGTGCCGTGAGCTAGGCGCACCCGCGGTGCTTGTGGCAGCGCACCCGCGGTCTAGGTATGGGCGAGATTTTAAGTTACTTTTTGGGAGTGGTTGGCCATACTTTCCCTTTTCCTTTCTTCTCATTTCCGATTTTCTCTCTTCTAGCAAGGGTTTTCATCCATTTCTTTCACTTCCTATCTTCGATTCAAGCGTTTAGTTTGCGTTTCAACTTGAGATCGTGGTTCTCCTTGGTGCTAGAAAGCTAAGGTAAGCTTTTGGTGCGATTATTTTAAGGTTTTGAGTTCAGAGTTGACTTGGGTTTGTTGTTCTTCTGGATTTATGGATTATTTAGCTTGGATCCTTGGATATAGAGTTGATGTTGGTGTTATTTATGGATTATTGTTGTAGGTGGTGTTCAAGACCTTTGATTGAGGTGTTCTATTGGTTTGTAAGTGGAATTTCATCCCTTGTGCTCACATGTATATATATGTATTGTGTTTCAAAGGTTTTATTGTGATATTCCCTTCCATTTGATCCATAGTATGTATTGATTCAATTGTTATATATATTGGAGGCATTTGGTGTCTCAATTGTTCAAAGGGAATACAAAGAGTATAGTTTCTAAAGTGTTGTTTAAATGCCAAAGAGAAAGAGTTTAAACGTTTTTTTGGATTGATAGATACATAGTCAGAGATTGCATGCAATTAGTTGATCAACGACCATAGTCTTATATCACTCAGAGTTATCGGTTTATATCGATTTGTGATACAAGCACCCCAGAGCAGAGATACTATTGATATCAATCCAACCAGAGTAAAGAGAAATACCATCTCATTTATATGCTATTGCTATGATATTCATGTTCAGAGTTTATGATTCAAAGTTGATGGTATTTATGATTTCAAAGCTATGTTTTACAGAGTTTATTGTCATTGCTATGTAAGAGTTCCACTTGCTGAGATTTATTCTCATTTCAGTTATTTCATGTGATGCAGATCAGAGTGGCGGCCCGGGACGTTGACTGTGGACAGGGGGTCATATGCATACACCGTTGGAAGGAAGATTTGTGACACCCCGATCCTCTTTTAAAAAAAATACGCAGGCGGAAATAAAAATTTTCTCTTTAAAATATACGGAAGGAGTTTCAAAATACATTTCATCAAATATCTTTACAAAATAAATACATGATCATTTAAATGACATAACAAAAACAAAACATCATTCCTATGATCATGCCAAAATCCTCCTTCCAACGGTGTATGCATATGACCCCCAATCCACAGTCAACGTCCCGGGTCACAACTCTGATCTGCATCACATGAAAATAACTGGAATGAGAATAAATCTCAGCAAGTGGAACTCTTATATAACAATGAACAATAACTCTGTAAAACATCTCTTTGAAATCATAAATACCATCAACTCTGAACTGTAAACTCTGAATATCAATAACATAGTAATAGCATAAAAATATGATGGTATTTCTCTTTTGCTCTGGGGATTGATATCAATAGTATCTCTGCTCTGGGGTGCTCGTATCCCAAATCGATATAAATACCGATAACTCTGAGGGATATAAGCCTATAGGCGATGATCATCTAATATTGCATGCAATCTCTGACTATGTATTTATCAATCCGAAAACATTTAAACTCTTCTCTGGTTTTAACAATCACTTTGAACTCCATATATCTCTTTGTATTCCCTTTAATCAATAATGAGACATACAATGCCTCCAATACATATAACAATACATACTATGGATCAAATGAAAGGGAATAACACAATAAACTCTTTGAAACACATACATATAAAATCATGTGAGCAAAAGGAATGAATTTCCACTTACAAACCACAACAAACACCTCAACTTAGCTCTTGATCACCACCTACAACAAATAATCCACAAATAACACCAATATCAACTAAATATCCAAGATTACAAGCTAAATAATCCATAAATCCACATAAACAACCCACCTAAACAACTCTTAATTTACAACCTTAACAGAATCGCACCAAAAGCTTACCCAAGCTTCCTAGCACCAAGGAGAACGTCGAACTCAAGTCGAAATTCCAAACAAACGCCTGAATCGAAGATAGGAAAGGAAAGAAATGGCTGAAAACCCTTGAAATGGAGAGAATTTCGAAATGAAAAGAGGAAAGAATGAAGTCAAATCCATCAAAAAGGTACTATAAATCTCGACCATACCTCTACTGTTCATCACCGCGGGTGCGCCAACACAAAA